>NC_135499.1:64050969-64314867 GCF_052857255.1 Amblyomma americanum
AGATATTGCACCTAAAGTGCACTAACACGAGAAAGGTAAACAAACAAAACACAATTGGTTCACCGGGCACTGCGACAGCTCGACGCGTTCAGGATCACGACCGTCCCGCAAGCGGGCGCAGGCTGTCTCGCTGGTCCGTGGCTGGGCTAGTGGTGCTGACCCGCCAGTCGATCGGGCGCGCTTCTCTGAAGCCGCAACGGCGGCTCGGCCTTACTGACAGCGGTCAACGCCCTTCATTTATAGGCGCGCTCCGCGTCAGTTCTTTCTTCACGCCAAGACAGGCGCGCGTCACACACAGCGTCAACTGTGCAATTTCTCACGCCCGCGCCGGTCGCGCGTTCCTATTGGTCAGGCGCGGAGACAGGTTTCCAGAATTTTCCAGATTCTTCTTGCGATGCACCGCCGCCGGCGCGCTAGCGAAGGGGAAAGGTATCATTCAGTACGCTCAAGGCTACGCCCTCTCCGTCGACAACGAGTAGAATTTACTCAAACCTTCTGGAATAATCGACGGCGCGCGTGGCCACGTTTCCTTTGGCGCCGTTCAGGTGAGGGTGGTGGTCATGAAAAGCATTTATTTAGCTATATATACGAAGTTGTGCTTGGGGAGAGTCCAAACAATGTGAAAGGTGCCGGGCACCATTTCCATTTTAATGCATGTCTTGTGTTACTGCATGGTGATAAGAAAACACTGTATGCTATAGCAGTATTAGTATTAATAATTTTGTTCACAATACACGCAGTTTTAGATTAAGCACCAATTTAAATGACAGTACTCGATGCCCTTATATAGAAGATTGCTCGTAAAATTTGAAGACACGGAGACTAATACGCGCGATGCTTACTCTTGCATTCTTTACTTGAGAAATAAATATGTTCGGTATGTTTTGCCCCACGAATCGCAGCAGTAGCTTATATGACAATAAAATAGAGAAAAATACAGTGAGGGCCGTACGTCATACGGAAAAAATGAATTTGTCTTAAGAAGCTCGTAGCAGCAAAAACCTATCATTTTAAGTACCTTTCGATCTGTAATTTCGAATGGAGGTGTTGGTTAATAACAACACTGAGGTATTTCAGAGACGTAACTGGTGTTTGCTAATATATAAATCGTATAAATTCCAATATTTATTCTCCGACAGTGGAATACTACATATTTACTTTTGTCTGCAATTATGGCCACAGCACCATGCCGAACCATTAGAAAGTGTAGATGTGATCATGTCTGCGGGAAAGTAACTAGGAAAGAATTGTAGAAAATCATAATGAACGCTACATGCTTCTAATATTATTAAACAACTCCATAATAAGATACACACTGAAATGCCTTTCTTATGTCGAGAATAATTAGTACTTCAAGAAGATTTTTTATGAACAGTGTTAATTGGCTGCGAAAGTCATGCACTGGCAGTAGTTCTTGACTTAACATAAGCAAAGTCAAGCTGCTCAGTGCAAGTTGCGTAATTATCAAGCACAAAGTTATTAAATTGTAGCGCTATTAATTTTTTGAAAATCGTACCGATTGCACTAAGCACAAATATGACTTTCGGGGCAATAGCTTTGAAGAGCAGGGAAGGCTTGCTAAGGCGAGGTTCGTAGGCCCTGCAGATAAGACCTGGGTGAAAGACAGTGCTAATGTCATGAAATCTAAGCTTGGCATTAGACGGCAGCTCAAAATTTAGAACAAGCGGTTTAAAACTTTGTATGAGCATAGATAGTATGTTGGAAGCCATGGATTCAAAGGACTCGTGGATACTGTCTATTAAAATTATGAAATCATCAACGTATCTAAACACTTTGGCAAACTGCATATTGTCTAATCTGTGAATGGTGGCTTCGTCAAGTTTGGATAAAAGAGGTCACTTAAGATTGGAGCTCTACAAGAGCCAATACAAATTCCCTCTTTGTGAAGATGAGGCTTATCATTCCACAAGATAAAGGTGAACCTCAAATAAAAGGATAAAAGTTCTAAAAAGCTCCTAGCGTCAATACCTGCGGAGTTTTGAAAACCAACGATTTCAAGCTGGTCAATATACACTTCAACGCATTTTATTAACTTATCATGAGGCAGTGAATAGTACAAGTTGTTGATATCGACTGAAAACGCACGAAGGTTATCACCTTTACCCGATTGCATAAACTCAAGATCTTCGCTAGAATGTTTTACTAAAAACGGGTCTTCTGTTTTAAGCATGCTCAGCTTACATTGCAAGAATAGTGACACCTGTCTTTGCCACGTGCCTTCTTCAGACACGATAAGTCTGGAAGGCCTCTCAGGCTTATGAGTTTTTGCACCAAAAAATACATGAAGAAAGTCTTGTTTTGCGTCTGAAATGCTCTAAGAGAGGCTACACAGGTTGAACTTGTTACATAATTGTACCGCTTGCTTCTTAACTTTAGCTAACTTAATGCCCTCATGGCAAGCGAACACGGATGACACAGCATTATCAGCTTTTGTCTTAAAGAGTTCAGAGGATGAAATTGCAAATCCACCTTCTTTATCGGCAAGAATCACAGTGAGACCACTCTCCTCGAGGAAGGTTCGGGCCTGCTTGACGGGGTGTCTTGATGGGGCTGTATTGGAGCGGGAAAGAACGTACACGCCTTCCGAGATGCAGCGATCATACTCACTGGGGGGTGCATGCCGAGATGTGCTGTGCACTAACGAGAGGAATTCCGGTAGCGAACGCTTAGGCTGAACTGCGATCGTGTGCCCTAGGGAGACGACATGAGAGACAGCGGGAGGTAGGTCCACGGGTTCGAGGGCATGAATTTGGTCCTAGCTGCCTGCTGCTGCAGCTTGGCTGTATTTTGAAGCTGGTTCAACTGCGTGGTCCAGATCAACTCGGTGGCGCGAGCAGCGATGCAGAGGAATTGCTGGAGTCGACGAGAGGCTTCCGAGGCGGCACGAAGGTCGAACAGCGGAGCAGCCAAGAGTTCAGCCTGGCTTGTCTGTTGTACTCAGGTTTCATGATCTTGCACACTCTAGCTATGTGACCAGCTGAAGGAAAGAAGCCACAAAAAAGCCTCTTGACGTCTTCCGGCAAGATGTGGTTCCGAATGCAGAACAAAAGAGTCCTTGCACAGCATGTGGCCACAGAAATTAGCGTAACAGTCATAGAAGGATCCAGGGAAGCACATTAAAAATGACCCATTGAACTAGAAATATGCTTGAGCAAAGTTGAAATTCGGGCTTGTTGGTTCATACTTCTGAGCAATAGCGCTAACAGGACAAGTGACCAAGAACCAGGAGACACACACAGCGCTAACTTCCAACAACTTCATTGGAAAAAAGCACAACAATTTATATATGCAATTATTGCCGCGCTGTAGGCAGATTTGAAGGGCAGGAGAGGCTTGCTATTGCGAGGTTCGTAGGCCCAGCAGGTATGACTTGGGTGGAAGATGTTGCTAATGTCAAGAAATCTAAGCTTGTCTTTAGAAGGCAGTTCATTAGTTAGAACAAGCGGTTTAAACTTTGTCTGAGCATATTTGGTATGTTAAAAGCACTGGATTCAAAGTAATCGTGGTCAAGGCCAATAAAAATGAAGAAATCATCAACGTATCTAAACCCTTTGGCAACCTGCATATTGTCTAATCTGTCAATGACCACTTTGTCAAGTTTGGCTAAAAAGAGCCCTTCAAATCTGCGCTCTCAAAACTGGTCAAAAGAGCGATGGGAACCTGTGCTTTCAAAACGCCCTAAAATCCTGTTCGCGTTTTATGCTTCAAAGTTTGCAACAACAGTGCAGTAGGCTATCGCATACTGGCTATCCTGGTCACCTTCAGATTTCAGTAGCGGAAAATGTGCTCAAAAAGCTGAACATTGAGCTGCAACCTGGTGCGCATGTGCCCTTGGAGAGACAGAAGAAAAATATCAGTTATTCCATACTTGCGTACCATATCTCACAAACTTAAGCTCATTGCTGACCGGATAGATGTGTCAGCTGTTTTTTCTGCCCCTGAAAAGTTAGTCTATGCAAGGTTAACAAATGTGGTCGTCCTTTGTTCAAAGAGTGCACAAAGAAATATCAAATTCCGTTTGTTGAATGCAAGGGGGGGGGGGGGGGTAGTGTACCAGATTCCGCTCTCATGTAGGCACAAGTATGTCGGTCAAACTAGTCGCTGCCTCAACGACCGTCTCCGTGAGTATAACGCAATGTAAGCAATAAAAACGAAGATGACGGAGAACTAGTGAAACATTGCAACGCATGTGTGATGTGCAGGCGGTTACTCGACAAGTGTTTTTAGTTGGGAAAAGTAAGGACAAGCGCACTCGAGAGATTATTGAAGCAGAAAAGGCAGCCATATAAGGAAGTGCTTGTGTAAACACTCCTTTTGTCCGACTCATAATAAAGAAAATTGCATACCTACATTCGCACTGAGTTTTGCGTATGCATTGTGATGACACGGCAATTTTTGCATGTATAAATTGTTTTGCTTTTTTCCAATGAAGTTGTTAGAAGTTAGCGCTGTGTGTGTCTACCGGTTCTTGGTGCCTTGTCCTGTTTGCGCTATTGCTCCTAAGTATGAACCAACAAGCCCGAATTTCAACGTTCCTCAAGCATTTTTCTAGTTCACCGGGCCCTTTTGAAATGTGCTTCCCTGGATGTTTCTATGACTGTCACACTAATTGCCGCGGCCACATGCCGTGCAAGGACTCTTTCGTTCTGCATTCGAACCACCATCTTGCCGGAAGACGTCAAGAGACTTTTTTGTGGCTTCTTTCCTTCAGCTGGTCACATAGCAAGAGTGTGTAAGATCATGAAACCTGAGTACCTGAGTAAAGTGAGGTTCATTACTCGGCAAGTGTTTTTTAGTTTGGAAAAGTAAGGACAAGCGCACTCGAGAGATTATTGAAGGAGGAAAAGATAGCCAAATGAGGAAGTGCCTTTGTAAGCACTCCCTACGTCAGACTCTCAAAAAAAGAGATTGCATACCTACGTTCGCACCAAGTTTCGCGCATGCGTTGTGATGACACGGCAATATTTGCATGTATAAATTGTTGTGCTTTTTTTCCAATAAAGTTGTTGGAAGTTAGCGCTGTGTGTGCCTACCGGTTCTTGATCTTTTGTCCTATTTGCTTTGTTGCTCCGAAGTATGAACCAACAAGAATTTCAACGTTGCACAAATATGAATATAGCTATTAGGGTCTCTATGTTCTCCAGTCTTGTAGACACGCACAAATTTCGTGATTTTCAAATTTATTTGACACTTGTAGATAACTATCACGTGGTTAAATGAGCTACGTAATGGGACGCAAAGAATGTCAGCACAGTCTTTTAGTAGCTTCGCTGTTATGCTTTCATAACCGCAAGCTTTGTTTTCTTTTAGATCTTTCCTTTCTGACCTCAATTTTTCTTCGGTTATATCCCGGAAAGCGAAGGTATCACTGTTTACTGGAGATTTATTTAACCCTTGAGTTGTTACGGGAAGTCTATTAACCAAGTTCCTTCCCCCATCAACGTAATAAATATTGCATTTTCAGTAAGCTCCATTGAGATTACGTCAGGAGTGGTATATTTTTTTAGTTTTAAAGCATTGTTAGCCTGCTAAACCGCAAAGTCGCACTGTTTGTGCGAAGCCTCTGAGAGGGTCACAAAAGTAAAGGAAAAGCGCCTGACTGGTTCCCCGGGTTATTGTGATCAATCGCGCTTTGAGCTACGTGGTGTAGTGACAAAGATTTGCGCTGCATGCGTTGACAACGTTATCGCAGAAAAGCAGCAAAGGAGCAATAGGCCGCCGGCGTTCATTGCGTTCATTGGCGTTGGAGTTGACCACGTTGTAGACCGTAGATTTTGGTGAAAAGAAAGGCGCGTTACTGGCTCCTTGGGTCAGTGGACACCTCAGTCACACTTTTAGGTACGTGGCGGTGGTGTCCACCTGACAAAAACCGCGCTTTCGCACAATATTTTCTGCTTAGCAATGCTTAACCGTCAGCCAATTTTTTCCTTAATCCAGCAACATCGCGCACAATGCCCAATGTCTTTTTGGAATGCCCTTGCTGCCGTGCAATTTAACTGCTGTAGCATTGTTCCTTGGATTTCCTCATCATTACAACCTACTCATTTTGGTAGCACCGAAACTGCCCGCGGCGGTAATTATTAGTTCCATTAATTTTCCACTTCTGGAAGTACAATCTCTCTTCTTCAAAGCTTCTTGTATAGCTTTTTTTATGTAAGACCATAAATTGTGGTCGTAATTGCACTTATATGTGCGAGTCTATTGATCGATAGCGTCAGTGATTTTGACCAGCAGATTCTTACTGTCATTACTATGTCGTTATCGTGCACGTATTTTGAAGTCTTTGCGCTGAAGCAAAGATTGCACGTGGATATATAATCATCTCGAGTTGCACGTCCTCGGGGTAATGTGGTGTTACAGCCCAATGACTCACTGGAAAAAAGCACTGAGGTGAGATTCTTTTCAAATGGCAATGCCGTAGAAACGAGCAAACACATCTGTGTCTCTTTTGCAAAGTTGTAGTCAATCAGAGACGCGAATTGATTACTGATTCTAGATAGCTCAGCTATAACATCTGAAAAGATTTTAAGAGACTGAAATAGCAAGAGATAATCGCCGCAGTAATCTTTACAAAAATCAGTTTTGAAACACTGGCAGATAAAAGAAATTACTAGTCGCTTGTGATAACAGCACACTTTTCATTACTGGGAAGAATTTGTTTACACAAGCGTTAGGAGGGCAGTAAAAAACGACAATAATGATGCTACACTTCAGTTGTATACAAAAAAATTTAACCATGCTTCCGGCAGAACTTGTATTTTGACAGCAAACCGAGGTCATTTCGAACAAAAGGTACTGCGGCACTACCACGTGAATGATTATCCCGCGGACGCGAAAAAAAAGTGTACCCAGGAATTTCTACACATTCACCTTCCTTACGACATGCCTCTGTAAGCGCAATAGCATCGTATTGGTATGATTCATGTGACCAATAACCAATCAAGCTATGCAGATTATTCTTAGCACTCCCTCTATCACAGCGTAACCGGAGTAGCTAATCCCAAAAAACTAATTTGTTTTCGACTTGCGAAAAACTTCAAGTCATTCAAGGATTTAGCGCTTACATGGTAGAAAAAAATTATTACAAGCCCCGGGCGAGGTCAGCCATGCGTGTCACAAGCAGCAAGTGCAAGTTCTCCATTTTTCGCACCAGCATTTCACTTTGTGTCACCCAAGCATACTTCCATTAGTTTTGTTTTTTTTTTGCCTTCAAACCACTTCCCAGCAGCACTTCGTTTTCTGGACTGAAATGCTCGTTCACAGGGACTGGTGAGCTCTATGCTGAACTGACGAAGCCGAGGTAGAATGTTCATAGTTTATGGGCGTTTGAGCGGCTGAGCCTATGAAGGATGCCGTAGTGAACGGCTCTAGAGATTTCGACTACATGGAGTTCTTTAAGGTGCACTGAACTAGTGCAGCACACCGGCCTCTAAAAATTTCGCCTCCATCTAAATTCGACCGCTGCGGCGGGGTCGAACCCGCGGCTACTGAGCCACTGCGGTGGCCGTGGTGGGATGTTATCTGTCCATGCTTTTTGAACGCCTTCATTTTTTTTGGTCTGCTGCAGTACAAGAGAGATATCGGAATGCGACGTTTGACTTTTTTTTTCCTTCATTGGCGGCACTCAGTCAACGGCATCATTGCGACTGTGGTTGATTTAAATTTGCAGAAGGCTTTAAACGTCTTTCCAAGTGAAGACAACCTTTTCACCCTGGACTAGAGGAAGTCCCTTGATTTCCAGATTATGTCTTCTGCTGTACGACAAAGTCAATCACTTCTTTTTTTTTATTTCCTCTAGTTCATTCGGTAGGCGGCTGTTGTCGTTATTTACTTCTATGTTTGCATCTTTTACGCCTTTCAGTTAATCTCTAACTTCAGCTATGTCGGCATTATGTTCCTCAAACTAAGTAGTAATGAATTTCATTGATGTCCGAATCCGCTCGAGGTGACTTTGAACTACCATTACGAGCGCCTTTTCCAGCTTTACCTGATCGGCTTCAAGTGTGCCAACGTGTCATCGAATGCCTTCACAACTTCTTTTAATGTCTAAGGAGCTTTCTCGCCCGTCATGTCATTCACATTCAGAGTTGTGCAAGAGCCAAAATCATTTCAGAAACATGTTAATTAAGTGAGCGGTTATACAAGGGCAGAGCCTGTACACAGCTAAGTAGGCAGTTAGCAGTAGCTCAATGTTACGGCATCAGTACAGCTCCGGAATGGTGTTCTAGGCCTTCCACACGGTGGCTTTTTTCAGGCTTCCTGTGACGTCGTTATTCATTCCTGTCACGCAAGCGCTGTTGACTGCGAGGATAAAGCGCCGTTGTCGGCCCTCCAAAAGCCGAAGGCAAAGCGCAAGCACGATTGGTATCAAGCAAGCGCCGTAAACTTTGCATGTGCAGGGAGCTCCATGCCGACACGAAGTCGGGTGGCGACGCGTCAAAGCTGTATGCCGATGTCGGTCTGCACGGAGAGAAGCAGACAGTTAATGTTAGCTCAGGGTGGCGGCGTCCTAGATTACTCTGGAATGATGGCTGTCATTTCAACATTCGAAAGGCGTTAAAAAATTCTGAGCGTAAGTCAAATATCAAATGGTCACGTGGCTTTTCTATTCTTTCCATATAGCATCGCGTAGCGTTTGAGATCGCTTGGCGGCAATGTCCGAAACGAACGACGCCATCAACCCCCGTGGCGTCTTGATCAAATCTTTACCAAAAAGTAAAGAACGTCAGAAAATATTCATGAGCATGTGAAGGATGTCTACCGGCACTGCACGCCGACATACGGAACTGCCAAAGTTAACTGTAGGTATTCAAGATCGCGCTTCTGAAAGAAGATATTCCAAACATTTGTGCTCTGAAGCGTGGTTTCTGTACATCGCCTGTGTAGACCTCTCTGACAGTGATTTTACCGATTATGAAACGGGCGGGAATTGCAGCCACTGGCATATCAGCGTGAATCGCTTGCATCATTATACAATAAAGATTGCTGAACACTTGAAGATTGGAGGAAGCTCTCATTTGATGATTTCATAAGGTAGAGACCTTGAAGGCTGATAGCTAATTGTATTGTCAACATCGCTACAACCGCATTGTGTATATATGTTAAGCTGGTACACTTACTTCGTTGGTGGAGTGTAGCTACAAAATTCTACGTCAAGCCTGAGGGCTCAAAAGTCAACGAAATGACCGCGTTCGGTCACCTAGGGTTTTAATTCATTTGCTGTTTAGAATACTCTGTTGGAATATGGCGTTGAAGTTCCTAGAGCTATTGCCGAAAAAATGCATGATATTCACTCGCGCTGCGAACTGATATATCAAACCGATAAATCGCCTTCAAGAAAGCGCCAACGATGCAGTGACAGTCCAGAGAGATTCCTAAAGACGCCTCACAGAAGGCTGGCAGCCTAAAAAGCATTGCGCTATGCTGGGTTCAATCAATGGCGCTAGCATGTGAGCCCGCCAAGCGCGAATCAGTGCAGACGACAAAAGAGCTGTATTCGGTACAGGAAATGCAAAATCTGTTCGTGTCTATCATCAAAATACAGCTATTTTTATCTGTTTCACAAGCAGTACATTTAAGTATATTTATTCGGTGCTTCTTCTGTCGTAAACATTTATCGACAGTTAATAAGAGGTCTTAGAAGTGTAAAACACGCAGCGCGGTTTTGCACATGCTGTAGCTTTGAGGCACAATGTCCACAAATGTGGACGCCACAAAAATGTTCCAAGGTGTAATAACCAATTGCAGAATTTTCGCTCTCGCTTGTAATAAGTTCTTGATCATGATTTATGCAATGAGCAATACGTACTCTCAGCATATTTATTTGTGGTCTTAAGAGGTCATTCTCTACTTCGTGTTTTTGAGAAAAATAGTTTGTGCACCGTGTCTGTTGTGTGCCGCCAAGTATAAAGGGAACAGGACCAATGTGAAGCTTCTGATAATTTATGTATGTACCTTGCTCTATATTGGTCAACAGCAAGGCAACCAGCACGACTGCAGCCGCGGAAAGTGTACCATCGTCATCGACTCCGGGGATTGACGTTGCTTCGAAATAACTCCAGGAAGCTGGAAACGTTCCTGCTGATACAGCGCTGGACGAATTCCTCGACGCTGACGCGGACGTGATTGTCCACGAGGAACGAAGCAATGAAGACATCATCAAAAGTGCTCGCGAGCCGGAAGAGCCGTCCGATCATGAAGACGACTCCGCTCAAGATTCACCTGCCCCGGCAGCCTAATCGCAGGCACTGGATGCCTTCGACGTTATTAGAAAATACCTTGGCATACAAGATGATGGCGTTGCGATGTCGCTGTTAACAGAGTGCGAGAGTCGCGTGACGCCGATGCTGGCAGGGAAACGCAAGCAGGCTAAGCTCACAGATTTCTGGCATTAAAACTATGTTTTGTTGGAGTTATTGCCTTGCATTTTTGGTTAATTTCACGACAGCGAAAATTCGCGAGAACGAAATTTCTCGCGCGTCCCGTCGATTTCGTTGTAGCGGGATTCAGCTGTATATGACAAAGGTTTTCCAATATGCTATTAGAAGAAATCGAAAAAAGCACAAAAGCCGTGGATGAACGCGGTATTTATCACAAAAAAGGACAAATAATCAAGCTTTCAGATCATCACTTTAAGTCAAAAGACCAATCAAAGTTCAAGGAATTTAAAAATACCGAAATAAAGTTAATTCTCAGATCAAGAAAGCTAAACATGCCTATCAGAGCAGTAAATTTGAAAATATTGACCAGCCACATAAGTTCTGGAAGGTTTTTAATGAACTTTCAAATGCTCGAAGGATGGAAACTGCTCCCTCTGAAATAATCTTACGTGCGAAATAACGTCAAGGCTGGTGGAGCTATGTGAAAAGTTTAATGGGCATTTTCCCGCAGGTGGTAATAGGCAAACAAATACTGGGTTGTTACCAGACCAAACAAAATATATAAACAGACATGGCGAAAATCCAATAATTTTAGCACCATCTGATCAGTCTGAAATCAAGAAGATTATTGAATCATTAAAACGCTCAGGTGCAGCTGGCCGCGCTCATATTAAAGCCTCGCCAATAAAAGCAGTAGCTGATGTTCTTGCAGCACAGTTGTCGCATATTTGTAATTGTATTGTTAGTGACGGCTGTTTATCTGAAGAACTACAAGTTGCACGAGTGACGGTAATACATAAAGGAGGAGGAAGGGAAGACCTAAACTACTGTAGGCCACTATCTATATTAAGTGTTTTTTCGAAAGTTTTCGAATGCTTGATATACAGGAGGCTTTCCACATTTCTAGACAGCCTGAAGATTATCCCTCCGAATCAGTTCGGTTTTCAAAAGAAGAAATCTACAGAATTAGCACGAATAGCCACAAAGGAAAGAATAGTTGAAAATACTAAGAAGATGCTGTACACAGCTGGGATTTTTCTTGATAATAGAAAGACCTTTGACTCTGCAAATCATGATATATTGTTTAGGAAGATCAGTTGTTATGACATAAGAGGCATTGCATTATAGGAGATTGCTCGTCTTGCCATAGCATTTAATCAATAGGAGTCCCGCAAGTTTCGATATTAAGCCCACTATTATATTTACTTTACATTAATGATATATGCAATACACCTTATACAGACGAGGTAATAATATATGCTGATGACACTAATGCCTTATTTAGAGGATCAGGCTTGTTGCATTCGAATGAAACAGCGAATTATTGGTTACGATAACTTTCTCAGTGGTGATTCTGCAAAAAGCTAGAAATAAGTACACAAAAAAACATATATCTTGTTTGTTGGTCAAGAAATGTTTTGGTAGATAACAAGTCTAGCTTCTATTATCGTAACGAAATCATAGACTTAACATCATCCATTAAATTATTTTGTGCGAGGACGACTTTTCCAACTGACGAGCTCCTTAACGCTTTCGCGTAAAATGTAATCACGCACTTGGAATTAATGCCGACAACAGGCGAGCAAGCGCTCGTGACTAAGTAACGAGGTGACCAGATACGCCTGGAAAGCATGGCGCAGAACTGTAATGTAATAGAATACTCGGAAGTGTACCGTCCTCAGCGCACGCAATGGGCGTTGAAGTGGTTGCCGAAGCGATGAAAAGTGAAGAAAGCTTGGCTATACAGGCTGTTTCACCTAAGTCTTTTGCAGAATATTTAAAAATACTCTTTTTCAGCTAGCGCATTTTTCGTCATAGCATTGTCAACGGTGTAGAACATCAGGATGCAGCTAAGACATGCGAACTAGCAGGCTGGTTAACTTATATTGAACAGAACAACTATTGCTGCAAGACTTCCTAATAATTGAAAGGCGTGCATCCCACCGTAATTTATACCCACATCAGTTTTTTAGAATTTCAAAAACGCGGTTTTCCTCGGCGCTGTGGCCCAACGAGCTGTGGCTATTCCGACGAGCTACGTGCACAGGAGTGGTTGCTTTGCCTTCAAGCTTCTCGTAAGCGCATGTACTTTGGCCCGATGCAGCCAACACTGCTCGGGTCACAGTGCCGGCGGTAACTGCGTGTTCAAATCCCAAAAAACTGATATCGATAATTCTTATGGTCGGCTACACGCCTGTCAATACTTGAGAGCCTAACAGTAATAGTTAAAAAGTTGACTATCGAATATTAGTTAACCAGCCTGCTAGTGAGCACCTCTAATCTGCATTCTCATCTACTATACCGCTGACTATACTATGCCGAAAAAAGCGATCTTCTAACTCAAAAACCCTATTTTTCAACGTTGTGTAAAGTCTTAGGTGAAAAAAACCTGTATAAGAGGAGTGCCGGTTAATCGCTCGCGGCGCGGAGAGAACACGTGCGGTGTCTGCTTCTTTACTTGGTTTCGTGCGTTGTTTTCTCCTGAGTCACGTTGTTTTGCTACCTTGCCAGGGGCAAAGTTAACTGTACAGAAAGGCGGAGAGAGAGAGAGAGGAAAAGGTTCCGCGCCAGTGCAGATCAGCGGTGGTGGCTCGCGAAAAGAAACGCGATCTGTGTTCGCCGCTCCCCTGGTAGCCCATCCAGTGAAGCTTACCTGCGGTACATAAAGAAAAAAAACAGAGCGTCAATAGCGCTCGGTATTTTAAGATATTTTAGTGCCAATAAAAATAATCCTGGACCGCATCAGTTCCTAGTTATGACAAAGTTGAAATTTTGAAAATTCTTCATTCTTTACTGAGAGATACCTTGTTGTGCCCAGAGCGCGTTAGCAAGAGGATTGACGACTTTGAAACCAACAAGCTGAACCAACAGCAGAGTTCTAAAACGGAACAAATGAAACGACTGAAGTTGAGGCGGTGCAAGCAATCGCTGTTGTGGAACGACATGTCGTGGATTGGCTTTTACTTTGATTTGCTTCTGGTTCCGACTCTCACATTCACTTTGTGCGTGTTTTATGCTTTGTGCATACTTTCATGTGCTTGGAAACTAAAATTATGTAAGTACTTCACTCGTACCTTCGTGTGCTTGCAGTAAAGCGACGTATTTTTCAAGCCTATTTGATGCATTTCATGTCGTGCACTCATCTATGCCTAAACTTGTTGTTTACTATACGGAATTGCCTGTAAGTTTATTTTTAGAGTGGGTGGCTTGCTCACTGCGCGTTGTTTGTAAGTTTATATTTACGTTCCTTCAAAAAAAAATGTATTGAGTTCGCCATGCACCGATTTATAATCATTTCGTATTGCCATTTTTCTTCATTACACCGCACTGAACTAAAGTGTCCAACATCCTTGGTTTATTTCCTTTCTTCTGTGGGCTTTTTGCATAGCTCTACCAGCATGCCATCTGTAAGAATTACGCAGACACGTATACACAAGCTACGTCGCTTGAAAAGCCTGTGTAAAACGGCACGGTCGATAACCTAACTAGGCTATCCTAATAACGGCGATAACGGCGTTGTAGTTAAACGAACGATAAATCTGGTTCACCCAGTATGTTCAGAAAACTGCATGTGATTTTAAAGCAGCTTACCCTCTCTCAATATTCCATCGCTGGTGGTAGCTGTAATCCTGTGCGCACTTTTTGTTTTGCGACCACCCGCCACACCTGTGCAGTAGCGCGATCATCAGCCACCAACCACCGCGGTCTGGTATATTATGTGAAGCTTATTATACCTGAGCAGCAAAATTTTCAAATTAGCACCTTTGTAACCGCACCAAATATTGCACCGTGGTGACAAACTCCACATAATTTGCGACGAAGGAGGCGGCTCGCGAAGCTGTCTGCTCCACGCTCAAAGCACAATGGACCGAAGTTACGAGCGTCACCTTTGAAACAGAGTGGCGGTAGTTGCCACTATGCTTGTTTTTTTTTTCTTTGACATTTCTTTAAACAACCCTTGAAGCTTAACGGTATTACCTATTTCTATAAGTTTGCCATGTTCTTTAAACACTATTTGAGCCACCAATCTTCTATTCGCTTCTTTGCTAATTCCTACCGAAGATTAATCAACTTTACCTTTGTATTATCTAAACTGTAGGGCCTCAGGAAGAGTAGCTGAGCCTTCATGGACATCAGGATGGATACTGCGGCATTCTAGTACAATATATTCAATTGTTTTTGCAGATTTGCGGCACCGTGTAAATATGTCATCTGATTGGTTGAATTTCTTTTTTTACCTTCGCGTTCTAAGACACCCTGACCTAGCTTCAAATATTAGGGCGTTGTTTCTTGAGTTACCATGGGACGATTCCTTCCTGATTTGCATTTTTCAATTTCTATATCGTTATGCAGTCTGCTTCTAAACCATTGAATTCATCCTGTCCTTTACCTTCCGTGTTTTACCTTAGTTTGAAAGCTCTTTATTTCGATCTTGTTTCCTCTATATTTGTGCCAGTTAGCTTCCTACTCCTGTTCCACCACTCGGAACCAACGCTCTTCCTGAGTAAGGTTCCTAATACCTTAGCTGGCTGCCCACCTGTTATCGTCCATTTTCCTAAAGCGTTTTTCTTATAGTAATTTGTCTGAGCTTCCCGTGCTTCAAAGCACGGGAAGCTCACTCTTCTTGCACTCCAGCCCATGTCTCCTTGTACTGCCTCATTTGCGGTTTTACCGTGGGCACCTAGTGCTAATTTTCTAACAGCCCTGAGTGTCAGTGGAAGTGTCAGTGGAAACCTTTTGGAAATGAGTGTTGAGAAGCAGTGTTAATACTATCGCAAATATATTAACAATAGATTTTTTAAACATTAGGAAACAACCGCCAGTAGGAATATTGATCTACAATTTCAAATATTACTCTCATCACCCTTTTAGACAAGTACCTTCGTTTGGGCTTGTTGGTTCATAGCTGTTGTTGACGCTAAGAACGGCGCAAAAAAGGCAGGGGAAGGAAGGCACATGAAAAAAGGCACATCGCACCGGTGGCTTTTTCTTGATGTGCCTTCCTTGTCCCTGTGTCTTTTGCACCATCATTAGAATCGACTCCACCCTTTTGAAGCACAGGAATTAATCTTTCTAGTGGCTTTGGAAGGAAAATCTGCGTAAGGAATTTAAGATGGTGATTACAAATATGGGCGAAGAACGTCGTAATGATATCTGTGTAATAATTAAGAGGGAAACCCGAAGTGCAATCGCATCACGCGATATTCGATTGTGTGCTTCCCTCACGAATGATCGAAAGACCCACTTCTCTACTGAAGAAATTGAAGAAACACATCCTTCACTGCTAACGCTGGCAGGTGCTGAGGACGCCAAGCTTAAAAATTTCTTTCAAAATAATACCTGCTCACGTCCAACTGCAAGAACAGTACGATTTCTGTTGGCGGCTTTCCCTTAACACCACCGGATTTCCCGCCCTCAATACTTATCGCTCGTGCAACACGGCTGAACGTGGCACGCCCGCGGATGTCCACGCTGCATTCGATGATACGCCGACAAGTGGGCCTTCCTGCCTTTTTTTTTCTCCCCGAAGGAAGTGCCTGCACGGCTGGCAATATGTAAAAAAAAAGGCGGATGCGTTGCCTGGAAAATGCGGAAGCCTTGTGAATGTCGCGCGCTGATTACACCGCACGGTAGAACTTACGGCGCTATACCTCTTTCTGACCTTCCTTCAAAGAGAGCGGGAAGAATACATTGCACTATAGCGACCAATGCTCCGGCGTGGGCGGTCAGCGTGATCTGTGGTAAACGAAAATACATGCTTAACGGGGCGTTGTTTCCTTAGTTTGCGCAGCAGATGGCAGAATGTGGGCACTGTGCATACCGAACAGCCCAACCATATTGTCACGTGCCTAGCGCCGCGCGACAGCCTTGTTTGGTGCCGACGACGACGATAGCTTCCTCGGAGCAGTCACTACGTCCGATCTCGCCTCCAAACAGCGTGCCGACGACGAGCTGCGACTGATTATTGACCATCTTGAAGGTGGGCATCCTACAATACCCCGGTATCTTGCTCGGGGGTTGTCGTCGTGCCTCCGCAATGGGGTGCTTTATAAGAAGAATTCTACGTCGAGTGCGAAAACATACCTGCTAGTCATACCGGCTGATATAAGGCACGAAATCCTCCTGGCCTGCCACGACGAACCAACTTCAGGGCATCTTGGCTTTACACGCACCCTAAACCGAGTCCGGCAGAACTATTACTGGCCACATCTTTCTCCGAGCGTTGGACGTTACGTACAGACTTGTCGGCAATGCCAGCGACGAAAAAAACCCAAGCTCAAGCCATCCGGTATGTTACAATCTATTGAACCACCCCTCACACCCTTCGAGCAAGTGGGCATGGACCTTTTAGGCCCATTTCCTTTATCCTCGAACGGACACAAGTGGATCGTAGTCGCCACAGACTACTTGACACGCTACGCCGAAACGAAGGCCCTTGCCCGAGGTACTGCCGGCGAAGTTGCTCGATTCTTTATGAACGACATTGTGCTCAGACACGGTGCACCGTCGACCATCATTACTGACCGAGGGAAGGCGTTTACAGCTCGGCTACTGCGGGACACCTTAACTCTCAGCCATACCGAGCATCGCACAACAACAGCGTATCACCCTCAGACAAATGGATTAACGGAACGACTAAACAGAACTTTGGCGGACATGATCTCAATGTACATCGACGTCGAACATAAAATGTGGGACGATATCCTGCCGTATGTCACCTTCGCCTACAATACGGCGCCGCAGGAAACCACGAAGTTTACGCCGTTCCGTCTCGTATATGGCAGAGAGGCCCGCACGATGTTGGACGCGATGCTCCCGGGCGGGGAGGAGGAGGAGGAAAACTTTTATTTCTATTTACAGTGAGAGGTCGATGGGGCGAGCCGGAAGGGCCCGTCCCTTACAAACACTAGGAGGGAGCCCTAGTCCGGGATCCCTGTAGCTTCCGCAGCGGCTCGGGCTCTAGCTACCAATGCCTGTTGGGCATGGAGTTCGGAGCAGCCGCGCAGGGCAGCTTCCCAGGCCTCTCGAGTGGGGTGGAGGTGGGGTGGGTAGGCAGGATTGGAAGGGCATGCCCACACCATGTGGTAGGTGTCCGAAAACTCCTCCTCACAGTGTGGGCACGCGCCCGAGAAAGAAGAATTGAAGTGCTTAAGTACTGCCGGGCACAGTACAGTATTGGTATAGAGGCGGAGAAGCCAGCGCTCCTCCACCCTGGTGAGGCCTTTACAGGGAGGGGGATAGAGACCATGAAAATTTTGATAAAGAGAGGTGATCTCTTTAAAGGTGATGGCCGGATTGAAATTGAATTCCGGATCAGGCTGCGGATGAGGCGACGCCCGGTGAGTAAGCGCGCGGGCGGCAGCGTCGGCTGCCTCGTTCCCCTCAAGACCCGCATGAGCCGGAGCCCACACGATAGTACGATGGGTCGGAAATCCTGTGTAATCGCATGCATGGAGAATTTTGAAAGCACGGTCTGGAATGTACCCTTGCTCAATATTGCGGCAGGCGCCCCTGGAGTCCGTAATAATGACTCGGGACTCTGGATCTGCGGCGGCCAGTGCAATGGCGATCTCTTCCGCAAATGTAATGTTTGGGGCACGGAAAGTAAGGCCCTGAACTGTAGTGTTTTGGTGGATGACGGCCGCCGTGTACCAACCCCCATGGTGCGGGCCGGCCGCATCCACATAGAAGACACCTGGCTTGTGGCCATATTGTTGAGAAATAGCCTCCGCCCGCGCGAGACGGCGACCATCATGGGTGTCTGCAGTCATGTTCTTCGGAAGGGGTCGCACCTGGAGTGCAAAGCGCCAGGCTTCAGGGATGCGGACCCGTTCTTCTGTATGTGTTGCGTAGGAAATGTGTAAGCGGGTTAGAAGGCGGCTCCCCGCAGGTGTTTTGCTTAGGCGCAAGTATTGATTGTTAAGATGAGCTTCTCGTAACTCCCCAAAGGTGTTGGTCATCCCCAGACCGAGGAGACGCTTGTTGGACGTCGTTATGGGGAGGTCGAGCGCTCTCTTATAAATCTTGCGGAGAACTACCTCTAAGGCATTCTCATCGCATTTGCGTAGGTGGAGGTAGGGAGCCGAATATAAAATCCGGCTGGTCACGAATGCATTGGCCAGCCGCAGGGCATCTTTACATCGTAGTCCCCCCCTTTTATTGGACACCCGGCGGAGCATCCGACCCACCTGGTCCCCCACCTTACGTAACTTGTTTAGGGTAGTGTCTATCTTGCGCCTATGATGAATGAAAAGCCCCAGTACCCGGATCTCCGCGTGTTCAGGTATCGGTCCGCTAAGTAGGGAAAGGGCAATTTTGGTTGTGCACTTTGAGTTGGGGCGTATGTGCACAAATTCAGATTTGCTCGGGGAGCAATCAAGACCACAGCGACGAGCGTATTCGTCCACTATAGCTGCCGCTTGTTGCAGCTTGGTCTCGATGTCTCCAACCGATTGTTGTGTTGCCCAGAGGGTGATGTCGTCCGCATACAGAGCGTGCTGCACACCGGCGACCTCCGCCAGCTGGGTAGGGAGCTTCATCATGGCCAGATTAAATAGTAATGGCGAGAGGACAGCTCCCTGTGGGGTCCCTCGTGTACCAAGTTGATATGGGCCATTTTCTGTGTCTTGTAGCCGGATATAGGATTGGCGATCTTGAAGGAATTGTTGGATATAATTGAAAGTATTGCGCCCACAATGTGTTTGCGACAAGTGGGATAGGATGATCTCGTGGGTCACATTGTCGAAAGCCCCCCGCAGGTCAAGTGCGACGACTACTTTATCATTGCTGGGGTGCTCGACGGGGTCGAGAATCTCCTTGTGAAGTTGCAACAGGACATCTTGTGCGGACCGGTGTGGGCGGAAACCGTACATGGTGTCTGCGAAAATGTTTTGTTGTTCCAGGAAAGCCGACAATCTGTCGCGGACCATAGTCTCCATCAGCTTCCCCACACACGAAGTGAGGGAGATGGGCCGGAGGTTGTCGGTGTTAATGGCTTTACCTGGCTTGGGAATGAAAGTTACTAGTGCCGTTTTCCAATCTATGGGGAGTGGTGTGCCTCCAATCCAGATAGTGTTGAAGTAATCGAGGAGAGTTTCGTAGGCGGGATCTGGGAGGTTGGCAATAAGCTTTAACGTCACCTTGTCCCGGCCTGGTGCTGTACCTCGCTTCATTTTAGCCAGGGCCGCTTTTAGGTCATGGAGCTGGAACGGTTGATCCAAATCCGCGTTCTCGGAACCTGCATACGAGTACGCCTGACCACGGGGATCCTGGTGTATACTCAAATATTGGTCGCGGAGCGCATCGGCCAGTTTGGCCGTGTCTCCAGTGAAGTTATGTATAGCCCTTTGAAGCTGTTTTTGTGTCTCAGTACGGGTTTGTGCCGGATCAATAAGAGCGCGGAAGAGGCGCCACGTACTCCGACTCGACATTTGCCGAGCTGCAGTGCTGCATCGGTGCACCCAATTGGAGTCGGCGAGTTGGGCCGCGTATTGTGCCGCCTGTTGGGTGATATCCGCAATTCGAATTTTGAGTTTCCGATTGTGTTTTTGACGACGCCAGCGGCGGACTAGGCTGTTTCGTGCCTCCCAGAGGTGGAGGAGGTGGTTATCCACCGCCGGGCTCGCCTCTGAGAGTTGAACATTTTGCTCGACTGATTTCAAGTGGGATACTAGGTGTTGGGACCACGTTGAGTATCCTTGGTCCATTATCGATTGAGGATTGGTGTAACTGTTCCTAAATTTCGTCCAGTCGGGTAGTTTTGCATTGGCCTGTGGTCTTGTGAGTGGCTTGGTATGGATTGTAGTGGTAATTATGCAGTGGTCACTACCGAGGGATTCCTTGGTGTTCCTCCAATCTGCATAGCGAATATTTTTCGTAAAGGTGAGGTCCAGACACGTATCGCGTGTAACGGAGTTACCTATACGAGTGGGTTGCGCGGGATCCGTGTGAAGAGTAAGGCCCAGTGTGGAAACAAGCTCCGCCAACTTGCGTCCGCGTTTCTCTTCACGTGTGTACCCCCATAAGGTGCTGGGAGCATTAAAGTCCCCAACGATTATGAGGGGATCCCGTATCGCGACCTTCAAAGCCCGGCTGAAGATATCTGCGAATGTAACATTTGGTAGCTTTGGGGGACAGTAAATGTTGAGTATGTGCAATGGGGGGTCCTGTTTGCGTAGCGGAAGGATCGTCACCATTACATAGGAGAAAGTAGCGCTAAGATCCAGGTCAACCTGGGAGGCCGTGTAATTTTTATGTACGCAGAGGCAGCTATGCGCATCCTGCTGGTACACCGTGTAACTGGCAAGGGTGGCGCCATTTCCTGGCTCCTGAAGGGCCACCACAGCAGGTAATTCTGGGAACGTTGTAAGGAAAAGGCGTAGATCGGCTCGCTTTGTGCGTGCCTTGAATGTGCGACAGTTCCACTGTACAATTTGAATAGGGATCGAATTGCTTCGCGGATGATTCCTATTTCTAGGGGCGCCCGCCATGATCAAGGGTAGAGTTGTGAGTTTGGAGAGAGGAGGCTTGAGAGCCAGTGGCTCCAAAGAGAGGAGCGTTCTCTATACTGAGGATGGCACAGGGGACCTCTTCTTCTTCTCCGGCGATTCGACGCCTAGACGCTTTGAGCTGCCGGCCTGCGGAGGTTTTGAGCGGGCCAGCGCGCTTGGGAGCGCGGGTAAGTTGAGCGAACTGAGCGGTTATGAGGTTCGGGATAGATGCCGCAAGGTGGCTAATTTTGTTGAGTGCCGCCGTAAGTGTGGCATTGATTTGCGTTTCCAATGCGGATATTCTGTTGTTAACTTGAGTTTCGAGCGCGCTCACTCTCGCCTCGAGTGCCGTGAGGGCATGCGCAGCCTGTCCTGAAGGGGTTGCGTCGCTTTCCATTGCCTCTGCTGCGGGTGAGGCAGAGGTGTGGTTGGGGGAATTTTGGCGGGCCTCCGCTATTGCGAGGCGCTTTTGAAAATTTGCAACCTGCTCGCGGAGAGCAGATATTTCTTTTTGTTCGGCAGAGATTGGCCGTTGTTGGGATTGGGAAGGGGGAGCGAAGGGAGAAGCTGCCCCGCAGGCGCCGCTCACCTGGGAGTGTTGCTTGACAACGGTTGCCCACGTCTTGGAGCCGCCGTTTTGTGGAGGTCCGAGGGGCTTCGCTGCACCGGCTTGAGGCGGCGGTGGCGCAGCTGGAGGTTTCCCTTGGCTCCCAGTAGAGGAATTCACAGGCTGGTCCATGGCGTGGTCGGCAGCCTTGGCCTTCAGCTTGTCCGGGCGACGCTTGCCACGCTTGCGTCGGTTTCGCTTCGATTTACGCCCGCGCTCGGCCTGCGTGGGCTGGATAGCGCGATATTTAGCAGTACACGCTGGGCCCCCCGTGGCATGGGCCGCGCCGCACACTGAACACTTTGGGTTGCACTGGTGAGGGGCCCGCTCCCCCTCCACGAGTAGAGCCTGCTGTCCGCACAGGCCGCACCGGTACAGCCTCTGGCCGGGGCAGGCGTCCACGCGGTGGCCGACCACACCGCAATGTCGGCAGGCTGGAATGGTTCGCTGGTAAGGCCTAACTTGTACAAGCTCCGAGTCGTAGTGCACGAAACGTGGCTTCTCTGTTCCGGCGAAAGTCAGTCTCGCTTTGTTGGATGTCCCAAATTTTCGCACTTCCACGATGGTGCCGAAGCGCCATTGGAGCCTAGTACGGAGCGAGTCCGTAGTTTCAGAGTTACGGACGGTAATGACGCCGTAGCAGACGTCCTTGTCGTCTTGGCGCAGGTGCCCCACAAGGGGGACCTTCCCGTCGGGTCCATTAAATTCAAATTCGCCGATGATACGGTCGGCTAGCTCAGGTTTCGCAGTGTGAACAATAATGAGGTTTTGTTCTCTTACCGGTATTATGGTAAGATCTGTTGCGGGTTGCACGCCCAGGAGAGCCGTGAACGCCCGGCCGTAGCCGGGCTCCTGGAAAGTCTCGTACAACGAGACGCGGGTCCGGGGCTTGATGACGACGACGTAGTCGTCTGGAGCAGGCTTGGGAATAATAGGCGGTTTCCACTTCGTGAGCAGTCGCCGACTGCGGCCCGCCGCGCGCGGGGCGGGTGACTGCTGGTTTCCGGCGTGAACGCCGGCCGCGTCTACGGACGCCGGCTTTAAGGCTTGGTCTTGCGCTCGGCGCAGCACTGCGGCGTTCAACGCGGCGCTGCGAAATCGTGCCGAATCTGGGCCGCCGGTTGCCGCTGGGGTAACCGTTGCCGAAACTGGGCCTGCGGTTTCCGCTGGGTGAACCGTTGTCCAGTGCATGTTCTCGGGGTCGTAGCCTCGGCAGGAGATTTGCGTAGCAGCCATACTGGCGTCAGTGGCCAGAGGCCCCGATGTGCCGGGTACCGGTTCGGCCGTTAGGCCTAGCCGCGCCACAGGCCCGATCGGGCCATGTGTTGCCCGAAAAGGGGGTTTAACCGGGCCCTCCTTGGAAAAAACTGGTGTCCAGATGTTCCCGACAGCTTTCGGTGCACGTTGGGGATGATCTTGCTAGGGTCAGGCGGAAACTTCCGCTGCTCTGGCTGAAAATCGCCGAAGCCGACGACCAGCACGTCTGACTCCCCGTGCGAACGCCGAGCCGCCCGGTCAAGGAAGCCGCACTTGGATTGAATGGAGTGGGTAAACCCCCGTGCGGGGAAGAAGCGGTCGAACCCGATGCCGCCCATTTCGCAGAACAGGCCGAGCAAGCCCGTCAGCTGGCCCGCCTGCACATCAAGGAGCAGCATGCCACCGACGCTCGCCACTATAACCTCCGGCACAGGGAAGTCCACTACGAACCAGGGGACCAAGTGTGGGTGTGGACCCCCGTGCGCCACAAAGGCTCGAGCGAGAAACTACTCCACCGCTATTTCGGACCCTATAAAGTCCTGCGCCGCTTAAACAACGTTAATTACGAAGTCATTCCAGATGGAACTGTGACCGTCAGTGTTCGACGCCAGCGGCCTGAAATTGTGCATGTGGTGCGCTTAAAGCCATACTTTTCGCGCTACTGAGCGCTTCCTGCAAGTGAAACCTTGCGTTATTGTACTGTTCACCTCATACTTTTTTTCTTCCTCTCACCTTGTCATCGGGACGATGTTTTCTTTCACGGGGGGGAATAATGCCACGTGTCTAGCGCCGCGCGACAGCCTTGTTTGGTGCCGACGACGACGAAGCGGTTGTTGTGGGCACGAGCGGCGCGCTGGTGCTTGTCTCTGTGACTCTGTGATCGGAACGGCAAGCCGACCTTATTCTCTGGTCCTCGGCAACGTGTACCTTCCCTGTGACTACAGTCGTGACAATATAAGCACGTAAGAAAAGACAGCACCACCGTCTTCGAACACCCCCCCCCCCCCCCGATCGCTCAACCCGGAACAAGTACTGATCCTGCGCAATGTTCGGGCCATGTTGGAAGGAAGGGAGCTCAACTGACGCCGCCGTGAAGCGCTGCCAATTAGTCTGAATTTTACGCACGGCGCGGCGGCAAGGGTCATGTTCAGTATTGGGAGCTCTGTTTCTTACTCGTTTTTCTGGTTCTATCGGCGCATTCATTAGCGAAAATAAGGCTTCATTTCAACATGGTGTTTCACCTCCAATTTTCCACAATTTTTAAAAATAGCCTTTTTCAGTTAGTAGAGTGCTTTTTCCGCCTTTGCATTGTCAGTGGTTTAGTAAATAAGAACACAGTGAAGACGGATTAACTATCAAGCTGGTTAGCTATTACTGAATAGTCAACGTTTAACTATTACTGTAAATCTACTCAATTATTGAGAGGCGTGTAGGTCAAAGTAACTAATATCCATATCAGTTTTTGCCCTCGGCGCTGTGGCCAAACAATTTTTGCCTACATCCCTTGTAGGCAAGCTTGTAGGCAAGAAGCTTGTACACAAAGCAACCTCTACAGTACACGCGACTCGTCGAGTCAAAATATCCAAAACTTGCTAGGGCGCTCGGCTGCTGACCCAAAAGATGCGGGTTCGATTCCGGCAGCGGCGTCCGAATTTTGATGGAGGCGAAATTCTAGAGGTCCGTGTACTGTGCGATGTCAGAGCACGTTAAAGAACCCCAGGTGGTCGAAATTTCTGGAGCCCTTCACTACGGCGTCCCTCATAGCCTGAGTCGCTTGGGGACATTAAACCCCTATGATTCAAACCAACCAAATTACTCCAATTTTCCCACTCTCCCCCATCGTGATGAAGTGCGTGCATTTGTTCGTGTTCGGTTGATTCCTAACGAGAGAAGAGCGAGAGCGTTCCCTTTCACGCGACCCTATAGGATTGACCACTCATGAAGTAGTTTCCCTCCCATTGTGTGGCGGATACGTTTCTAATAAGTAGAGACGCTCCTATATTTAATCGTTCCATATGCAACGCTTTTGGTGCTAGCGGCACCACACATTTTGGCACATTGTTCCTCCACCGCGAACTAGCAGACATACGCAGTTCATAGTGTGTGATTACTTTAACAGGCAGAAGCTTCCTTTCCCTGCACGCGTTATTCTGAAAAGGGCTGTCTGTGAGAAAAAAAGGTAGGACAGAGAGGAAATACACCATTATATTTGTCCTAGAACTGCGCGGTCGTGAAAAAGAATGCATGCTGCGTTTACTTTTGAGCAATCTTTATGTCAAGTGTCGTGCATATAGGACACCCCTTCTTTTGGCCAACAGCTGTAAAAATTTTAAGGGTGTTTAAAAACCTAGGGGGAGCTAATTTGGTAGCTTTCCTGGGTTCATTAAACACGGCGTGGTTATACGGAGAGGTACCCGAGCAATGGCTGCAAGCAGCTTTCATCGCCATCCCAAAGCCCGCACAACTTCACGACGACATTTCCAATATACGCCCAATTTCTCTCACTTCCAGTATGTGGCAATTGTTTGATCGTATGTTCGCGAACCGTCTGAAGTGGTGGCTAGACGTACATCACATCATCGCCGTAACCTTGGTGCAGAGGATGGCCTGGAACACACATCCTCTATGTTTCTTATCGGTGGCCGATCGTCCCATATCCGGATAGTTCTCGGCATGGATGTGCACAAGGCATATGACCATATCAGACATGCTGCACTCATTGAGGCGCTACACTGGATCGATTTGCCTTAAGACATCTAAACCTTTCTTCACACCTTCCTTACATCTCGAGAATTCGCCATCCGAATCAACAAAGAAAATGTGGGACCCTTTCGGCCACATCGTGGTGTACAACGAGGGTCAGTGCAAGCTCAACTACTTTTCAACATTTGTCTGCTATCATTGTTCTGGCACTTGGGCGACATTGCTGACATGCACGCACTCATTTATGCGCATTCCATTACAGTCTGATCTGTTCATCTATCTCCAAGCTCGGGCCACGAGTTTACAAATCACGCTGGCAATTTGAGATCAATGATGCTCTTTTGCAGGACTCACGTAATCGCCCCAAAAGACGGCTCTACTTCCCATCGCGAACGCAGGTGGCCGCCGTGCGTTTAACAGCCACCCCTATCAGCCTTTATCTGAACGGAAATAGAATTGCAGTCGTCACTTCACTTCGAGTGCTCGGCCTTGACCTGCATGGTTCCGGCACTGCTAGCCCCTCGCTAAGCACAGCAGGCCAGAAGGTGTCGCAAATGCTGCATGTCATCCGCCGTACTTCACAGAAGTTTGGTGGTGCCAAATCCACTATCGCCCGCCTCCTCATTCGTTCTGTGCTGCAGACAAGATGGACTTACGAAGCCCAATTTGAGCACAATACAAGTGCAGAGTGGGATCACTTGGAATAGATCAATAGAGCAGCAATGCGTAATATTACGGGCCTCCCACAAATTACCCAATTGTCGCCCTCCGGGCCGAGGCACAAATATACAGTCTTTGACGAACTGCTTCACCAGCATCGCTACGCCCGGCGCACAAAAATTCGTCAAAGCCTTTTCGCCGATTTCACTGCCTGTGTTGGCGATGGTCTGTCAATTCCATTCTACTGACGCTGTTGCTACTGAGGCTTGCGTTCAGCGTCACGAGCGCGCTTTGTGGCGGGAGACATGGCAGCGCGCGCAGGTGGCGTCCTTCCTCGACCATATCCGGAAAGCGACTAGCGAAGCCACCCGCATAGATGGATGGAAGGTAGGAGCGTCTCCTTTGAAACGGGGTGATGGCCGTTGCCACCATGCTTAGCTTTTTTTCTCTTTATTTTTGTGTAAACTCTTTTGGAAGTTATTAAATTTCGTCATTTTCTTTAAATACGCCTTTCTACACTTTCAATCTTATGTCACCTCTTTGCTTTCGAGCCACAAATCTTCCATTCGTTTTTGCTAATTTCCACCGCAGATTTATTTACATGCTGTTATCTCTAAACCTTAGGGCCTCAGGAAGAGTGACTGGGCCTGCGCCGACATCGGAATGAATACCATCACATTTTAGTATGAGGTGTTTTATTGTCTCTACAGATTTACTAGACACAGTACATGCGTCATCTTGGTTAAATTTCATTTTGGAGCTGCGCGTTCTAAGACATACTGACCTAGCTTCGAAGAGTAGGGCACTGCCTCTTGAGTTATCATAAAATGTCTTCTTCCTGAACTGCCTTTTCCAGTTTCGATATACTTCTACACTATGCTTCTTTTCCATTAAATCAATAGAATTTTTACCTTCTGCGTTTTTAACCTGTCGTTCAATGTTCTTTCTTTCTCCGTCCTCGTGTATGACATACTTACTGGTTAACTTCATGTTTGTTTTCCACCATTGTGAGTCACCGCTCTTTCTGTATGGGTATTTATATACCTTAGCTGCCCACCTGTTATCGTCCAATTTCCTCAGGCGTTCTTCGTAGTGTATTTTGCTCTGAGCTTCCCGTGCTTCGAACGATGCCCAGCCCATTTCCCTCTGTACTGAATCGTTTGTGGTTTTTCCGCGGGCACCTAGTGTTAATCTTCCAACAGCTCTCTGATTTATTTCTAACCTCGACTGAACTTCTGCCCTTAAGCACAGAACCGCATTCCCGAAAGTAAGCTCCGGCACCATTATTCCTTTCCAAATACCTTTCAGTACTTCATACCTGTTGTACCCACACAGTGCCCTATGTATTATTATGCCGGCATCTTTTCACCCTTTTTCTATGAGAGACTGTTCGTGTTTTTACGTGTACATCTCCCCTTCGTTTGCCCATACGCAGAGATATCTGTATTCGGCCACTCGGGGTATCTCATGGTCCTGTATTGTAAGCCCCTGATCAGTTGTATCGTTGAAAATCATCACACCTGACTTAGTTGCATTAAAACTGAAACCTAGGCTGTCTCCTTCTTCTCCACAGCAATTCACCAAATTTTGCAAATCTTCGTGGCCAACAGCACAATATCGTTCGGATATATTATACCCGGTATCGTTGCTCAAAAACCTTCCGCCTAATCCGTACGACAGATTATAACCTAGATTTCTTCCTGGTAGCCTTCTTTCCAAATTTATCATAAAAAGCATGAACAGCAGCGGTGATAGAGGACAACCTTGCCTTAATCCTTTGTTTACATTGACAGTTGTCGTACTCTTAGTTCCTTCCCATGTTCTTTCAACTTTATTTTCTCGATATATTTCCTGCAGAAAATCAGTTACCTCCTGACAGACACCTTCTTTTAATATGTTCCACAGGAGGTCCCCGTTCACGTTGTCGTATGCACCGCTTATGCCCAGGAAGGCTAAATACAGAGGTCTGTTTTCCACCTTACCTGTTTCTATGCACTGGGTATGCATGAACAGGCTATCATTTAAGCGCCTAGCACTTCTGAACCCGTTCTGAAGTTCTCCGAGCATTCTATCACTTACAACTCCTGAGTGCATTTCTAATTTCACCGCCTGCATTGGCAGCCTGTATCTAACTGATGTTCTCGTAATCGGTCGGCTGGATTTTATGTTCTTCTTATCCCCTTTCCTTTTATAATCAAATTCATTTTACTCTGTTTTTAGTTGTGCGGAATTTGCTTATTTGTTATGACTGCCTCCAGTGCTTTTATAATCGTTTCTCTGCCTCTGGGCCATGTTCATTTATTAACTTGATTCGAATTTTATCCATCCCTGGGGACGTGCGTTTTGGAATATTTACTCCTCCTTTCTCCAGTTAAGATTGGTCAGTTCTAAGGTGTTTTCTCTTGTGCGATCCTGTGGTGCTCCCTAATTTGGGGCGATTACCCTATCGTCTTTCCTGAACGACTCAGCTATAACTGATGCAGTGTAGTTCACAACCTCAGCTTCCTCTAAACATTCTATCTCGGCACAATGAATCTGCTCCTGCTTTCTGTGATTTGCTTTGCCAGCAAGCTTATACGGTTCCAGTATTTTATTGGCCCCCCTTTAGTTGCATCGCAAACTTCAGCCAGCCAGCGATAAGAGGATTGCTTTATTTCAGCCTGGACGAGGAACTGCACTTGCCGTTCCTTTTGTTGAAAAGATACCATTTTCGGCCTATTTTCTCTTCAGGTAACACCACCCTCTTCGCTTTATTATGGAAACAATGATTAACTGCGCAAAAAGAACGGGACAAGAGAGAAGAAACACACGAGACAAGCTCAGACTAACAACTGGTTTATTGCACCAACGCCTCCTTCCTTCGACAACAAAGCGCATGCGCACGAACAGCAAAGACAAAAGCCATAATCATCACGAGAAACGAAGAAACTTAAACTCCTTGCAGTACAGGTGTATGGAAGCATCGCTAACGCATTTGTCAGGCCCTAATCTCGCGATTTCCAAGGCTTCGATAACTTCACGTTCATTTTTGTCCCTCGCGCATCCGATAATCATAGTCCTGTCGAAAAGTGGAGTGCAATCTTTATCGTCATGCTTGAAGATCTTACAATGGCTAACCAGATGCTGCCCTCTAGAATCAACTACGGAATTGGCATGCTCTAATAATCTAATGTTGATGCAGCGGCCAGTTTGCCCTACGTACACCTTAGCACAGCTCCGCGGAATCTGATAGATTACATTCGTTCTGCATTCACAAACTTGTTCCTTTTGTTGGTGCTACACTCAATCTTCTTTTGCTTATCTGGTATAACCAAATTTCACAAACGCGAAAGCTTGCAAGGTGCCGAAAAAGGACCTCTACGCCGAATTTACCTGCGACCCTCTTCAGGCCGTGCGAGACCCTTTGAACATAGGGAATTACTTCATACTTCCGCCTCTCCTGAGCATCCGCCCCACGGGGCTTTGAGTTTGGGCGGAAGGACTTCAACAGGGACTCGGCAACACCCCGAAGGAGGGCCAGCGGAAAACCGGCAGACCGAAGGAGATCCACCTGTACATCAAAGCTAGCCTTAACCTTATGAGGGCAGGACTTCGTTAACGGAGCCCTGAGGCAAGTTGACGAAATACCCCTCTTCACCAGCTTCGCATGAGACGAGTTGAAGGGCAGGAGTGCCTTTTTTGACCTAGGCATGTACGCCCAGCATAGGTGGTCAGGATTGTTAAAGAATAATTTTAAGTTCAATGGTAAAATAAGACTGGCAAAATCAGACTTAAAAGATGCTAAAACCTCCATTGCCACCTGTTTCAAGTTATCGTTGCGATCAATATTTAATAGGTATAAAAAGTCATCGACGTATCGGAACACCCGAACGATACGGTCATCAGAAAATATCCGCGATAGCGAGCGGTCAATTTCAGCTAAAATGATCTCAGATTGAACGGAAGCTACACACGAACCAATACAAATGCCACGTTTCTGCAATTAAAAGTTATCCTGAAAACTCACAATCGTTGAAGAAAGATATACCTTAAGCAATTCTAAAAAACCTTCCAAAGAAATACCACACGCATTGTGGAAAGACACAGCACGAGATCGTTCGATACACTTCAGGACTGCGCGTAAAAGGTCATCGTGGGGAAGGGTGTAGAACAGCCCTGCGATATCAACCGAGAAGCGCGAGTTACCAGCAGGAAGGCTATTCCCTAACACTTGCGCCACTCGGTTCGAGCTGCTGACCTCGTACGGATCGTCGGGCGCCAGACTTCCTAGATGGCGCAGAAGGTACTGACTGACCACAGCTTGCCACGATCCAGTCTCCGTAACAATGGCTCTAAAAGGGCACTTCACGTTGTGGCTCTTGGCACTGAAGAACACAGTGAGCACAAGGCCCTTGTTCTTAACCACCTCACTTTTCAGCCGGTTGAGTTTCAGATCCCTTAACAGGGCAACCGCCTTTGCCTTCGCTTTGGACGGCTTCAGATCTGTGCTCCTAAAGTTCTTTAAGACAGCTGACATGGCCTTATCACTAAAAAGCTTCTGAGGCAAGACCCCGAAGCCTCTTTCTTTATCGGCCGTCATCAAAGCGAGGTCAGAGTTTCTAAAATAGCTTTCCACAGATCTCACCATGGAATTTCCTTTCTTCTTGCTTTTGAAAGTGTTGCAGATCGTATCAACACATTCTAAATGGCAACGCTCTTTCTCTTCGCCTTGGACTTTGTCAGCAATTCAATGCGCCGTCGCCAAGGCCTCGTGCTTGCTCAGGGGGACTTCCAGGCTGAACTTCCGGCCCCTATTGAGGACACTCTCAACGTTGTGTGGAACGACCGCCCCTCCAAGGTGGGAAACCAGAACAGCACCAACCTGTTTCTTGGGGACCTTGGGCAGGCTCAGTCGCCGCAAGTTCCAAAGGAACTCGGCACTTGCCTCAGCCAGGACCTGGTAATCCCTGAGTGTCCGGAAGCCTGCAGGGCCCGTTCCCTTCCAGCTGAAGCACAGAAACCGTAGCCAGTCTTGCAACAGGCGGACGTGTCTCCAGTATTCGCTTCTCAGAATCTTTGCAATTCTTTTCCAGTATCCCTCGGAGCCGCCAAGAATCCCGAAGCAGCCCACCACCTCCAGCCGGCACACACTCTTTCGCAGGCAGTAGCCCAACCACCTGGCCTCGCAAGTTTTCGCAGCGATGAGGCTAGTGCTCTGATCCTCGAAGGGAAGGGTACACAGAAAAGAGCACCATGTAGAAGAAATGATATCTAGAAGAGTGCGATGAGGGGCTAGTTGGTACTACATTATGGAAACAATGAATAACTGCGCAAAAAGGACGAGACAAGAGAGAAGAAACACACGAGACAAGCGCAGACTAACAACTGGTTTATTGCACCAATGCCTCCTTCCTTCGACAACAAAGCGCATGCGCACCAATTGCAAAGACAAAATCCATAAGCCAAAGACAAAAGCCAAAGCCTCCTCTATGCACTTCCCTCTTTATGTATGCAACTTCAAAGCCTTTCTCATGGCTTAACTTCGTTATGTCTCGATTAACAGCCACAACTTTCTTCGCAACTTCTCCCTTCCGTCCTTGCACCTCTGGCACTGTGCACACCACGATCTGGACTTGCCGTGCTATCGCCCTTAAATTGTCAACTCCCTCCGCTAGCCTTTCCACTAATTTTGCGGCTTCACCATTCAGGACATCATTTAGAACCGCCGCTACCACTACCAAATTGCGCTCTCCAACATTCTAGGAAAGTTCGCTTTTTGTCTCTCTCAGTACTGCTTCCATTAACCTGCCTGGGAATGCTCCGACTGCTACCCGCCTATCACCCTTTACACGCTCCATTAAAGTTCTTTTGCACCTCTTCATATTTGAGCCACCATGGATAAGCACTAGGGTATTCTCTTGTGCTTTCCTACGTTCCAGATTATGTTGCCTTTTATCATTTGCTGTGTCCTATTTCTTGGGGTTAGCTTGTTCCCTTTCTATCCATCACCTACAGACTTCCTGGCTCTCACATGTGCGTAGCTTTTCCTGTCTGAACCTATCTGACCTACTTCTTTATCGCTTTCCGTGCCAGTGCAGGCCCCATCCACGTGTTTGGCGCTGGAATGTGCGCCAATGTGTCTTCGCTTTGCGGTGTCAGCCATTTTTGCCTCCATCAATTGACTAACTAAGCTGTTCTCTTTCTCTCTTTCTAGAACATCCATATGTAAACCTAGTTTGGAGTTCGCTTCGTCCGCCTCCTTTGCAGATTCGAACCACGTTTCCTTCAAATTCACCGACGCCTCACCCTACTTGCATTTAACCTTCAGTTGCTTGACCATTTTAGCAGCACTCGACTATGCCTACCACAAAATGCTACATAGTATATACAGGCTAAAAAAGAAGCACCCGCAATTACGTTCTCAAATGAAATTCTGCCTACCGGAAAAACCGATCACCTAAAAAAAACGGATAACTGCCTGTCTAAATTACATAAACTCACAAATGAGCGCTACAGATCTATAGCTGCCGGCCGGAAATGACCTGGCCGTTAGGTCACTGATTTCTTCTTTCGCGAGCGCTTCACCTAACTAGCCTGGATCTAAAACTAGCCTAATTCTAAACTCTTAAATATAGAAGGAAAGAAGTCATCTATATGTCGCAGTCACGGCGCTCTCGCGGTCGTCCGTCCATTCGGTCCCGGTCACCACGCGTAATCCGAAGAGCAGCGAAACAAGCGTCTGCACCGCACGGCTCTCAACTGTCCCATGCGGTGCGTGTGTCGCCACCTGGTGTTGTCATTGCACATGCGCACAGAGTACGTCACTAGACCCGTTTGGTCATGCAACTGCGCATGTGCAGAAGGCACACAATTGTTTACTAGCTAATTAATACCTAGTTTCTTTCTGCACACTAATTGTTACTAATTACTAACTATTACTAAGCAACTGATTGATATGTACTACTTTAACCAATTAGCGTTTTATTAATGAATAATCAGTAACTCACTAATAATTGTTTTAATTAATTACGAAGGAATCAATGATAGCTAATTACTATTACTGCTTAGTGATTAGTCGTGAACTAATTTTAGTCATTTACTATCCTAGTCGTTTACCATGATTGACAGGTGGGTCGGACACGTCCTTCTGGCGGACGCCTAGGCGAGTCATGAACAATTAAAGGCTTCCGCCTTAGAAACCCGTAATATCCTTGAAGCCGCACCTCTCGCAAAGTATACGGAAGATGGCTCTGTGTTGCCTAATGTTTCCTGCCCGTCACGGCCAACGTGGCTTTACAATCGGCGTATGACTCGCATACCCTAACGATCCGTTGGCCAGCTGAGCGAGTCTAGGCAAATGACGCCGCTATAATGCAAACAAGAGAAGCAAACTTGTCGTTGCATTCTTTGCAGGCTAAGAGTAAGAGCGCAAGGAACGAAAGAATGGTGAAGTCTCCTGACGACGTGTCAGTGAAAGCCTCTTGTGAAGGACGTGGCAGGAAGCACGAATCGCAGAAGTGCTGGTACAAAAATTTTAAGTGCTAGAAGTGTTTACAAATCAGTCACTTGCAGAAAATGTGCCCTAAGGCAAAGCTCATGAATACAGTGGATGATACTGAGGACGAGGGGGAAGAGTTAGACGTGCACCATTTCAAAAACTTGACGCGATCAAGTTACGAAATGAATGTTCAAGTGGAAGGCAAGCCATTGAAAATGCAGATTGACACTGGGGCGGCTTTTTAAAGTGTTCCTCAGAGTGTGTACAATTGTCTTACCGCCCGTAAAGCGTGTGCCCGCTAGCATGTCATTGCGCACTACACGTGAGAGCAGTTGTCTTTGAAAGGCCAGTGATAAGTCGCAACTGGCTTGAACGCCTTCAGTTAGGGTGGCAGCAGATCGGCCACATTTCGGGAGAAGGCCGCGTCGAAGCACTGCGTGAAAAATTTTCCTTTGGTGTTCTCGGGCCCGTTGGGAGCCGTACGCAATTTCGAGGTGAGAATGGCGCTAAAACAGAATGCTGCTCCGGTTTTCAGTCACGCACGGTCAGTTCTTTTTGTGCTGCGTGAAAGAGTATAGAAAAACAACTCGGCCAAATGGTAGCGACGAGCATGATTCGGCAAGTTCAACACAGTGACTGGGCAACGCCAGTTGTAGTGGTGCAGAAGAAATATGGTAGCCTGCGTTTATGCGCACATTATAAAGTCACGGTAAACCTAGTGTTGAAAACCGAACACTACCCGCTACCAACATCAGGGGACTTGTATTCAACACTCGCAGGTGGAAAGATATTTTGTGTGCTCGACCTTTCTGCTGCATACCAGCATGTGTCGCTCGCTCCTGAAGCCAGACCACTTTTGACCATTAACACTAGTTTGGGGCTCTTTGAATTTCAACGCCTTCCGTATGGTGTGGCGAGCGCTCCAGACATTTTCTAAGCCCTGATGGATGAAGTGTTGAAGGGCATTCCGAGAGTTGGCTGCTACAGTAATGACGTCATTGTGGCAGGGTCGGACACGGATGACTGTAAAAAGATGCTTGAGCGTGTCTTGCTGAGATTGTGCGCCGACAACATCACACTGAATGTCGACAAGTGTCGTCTCTTCCAAGGCTCGGTCACTTATTTAGGTCACAAAGTGACTGCGGAGGGCATTTACCCTTCTGACGCCAAAGTAAAGGCAATTCTGGAAGCGCCGGAGCCAAGTTCATTTTCTGAGCTGAAGGTGTATCTGGGGATGTTGAATTTTTATACAATTTTTTTAGATAACGTGTCCACTGTAGCACAGCCACTTTACCGGCTTCCAAAAAAATAGATCAAGAGTGGTCATGGTCTAAAGAATGCAGCCAGTCGTTCAGATCCAACAAAAAGCTGCTCACAAGAAGCAAAGTGTTAACCTTCTACGATGTCAATAAGCCCACCGGCACGCTTTGGGACTAGAGGTGTGCGCCGTTTCGGTTTCGAACGGCGGCGGCGTGGCGGTCGTTTCTAGCCGGTGTCGGCGCCTGGTATCAGCAGCGGCGCAAGGCCATTTTTCGATGGAGGCGGCGTGGAAAGCTAAACCACAAATTTAAAAACCTATTTCTCTGCACCCTTCTTTGCTAAACTGGTTGAAATTTTAGGGCTTTTCGTATTAAGGGCTGAGAACACAGAATACAGAGTGGTTGAAGAATGAGAAATGCAAAATGTTTTGTAAATCTTTTGTTTTTTAGCACCTTATTTTAAAAAAAGAGGCACATATCACAAGCACGTATGTTGATTGTGTTTATATATTTCTTGCTCATGAACGTGCAGAACCTTTGTTGGTTTCTGCGACGCAGTCGCAATTGTTTTATTGTTTACTATCATTCAGTTATATAGGTAATTATCTATTGCTCAGAGTCAGTGAATTCGTCTTGAATTGTTAATCCGGCGCCGACTAACGCTACACTCGATATGTTAATCGTACTTCCACTTGTTCTGAATGAGATTGTGGTTATGCATTATTCTTTACGTAAAAAGATGCAGACCTCTTCTATGACCAACTTTTGTTTGGTTCAGCCCTTTACATGTGACCCAATCAGTAGATGCTATAACACAAACATTTCCGTCTGGACAGTTTGTGAAATCACTTGTTCTGAATATTAATCACCATTTGTTTAAAGTAACTGTTCTTATCAGAGCCCGGAATAAAATAAAAATACAATACTTTTTTTTGCGGCAGGTGACCATTTTTCTAGCTGGAATATGTTACGATGCGTTGATGCGGTTTTGGGACATATCGCTGATTCCACCCGCGGCCGCAGTGCCCGCGACCCTCAAATCGTGATATCGATGTTCCGAAACCGTTGTTTCTTCTTGTTGCGCCATGTTTCGCTTTTGAAGAAGTTTCGGAATGCCACGTTACGTTATAGTTGCGTTGTCTGGTGACGATACGCATGCGCAAACGTGCGGAGAGCAGGGTTGCTTCTGTTTATTTTGTGTTCATTGATTGCAACACGTACATTTGACATGTTGACTCCTTAGCATGATTATATGCCTCAGACAGAAAAAAGAATTAAAGAAGACAAAACCACATCTCAAACGCAGCTAGATTTGCGGGAAAAAAATATATTCATATTTAGAGGGCGCGCCATCGCGCCGAGCGAAAACGTCGGCGGCTTCGGCGCGCCGATCAGTCGGCGCAGCCCGGGCAGTCGGCGGCGGCGCGCCGATACCTCGACGCACATCTATATTTGCGACGCCTCATCTTATGGCATGGGCGCTGTTATTTTTCATGAGACGCCAGACGGCAGTGACCGTCCCATAGCGTTTGCCTCTAGAACGCTGACAGCTGCGGAAAGGACGTACCCGCAATGTGAGCGCGAAGCGTTGGCTTAAGTTTTCGGTTTGAAGAAATTCCATCGGTATTTGTACGGCCGGGAATTTACACTTTACACCGACCATCAGCCATTGCTGGGAATCCTTGGCCAGGACAAACCTACGCCTATTTTGGCCGCAGTACGCATGTAGCGTTGGGCCATGATGCTTGCTGCCTACAGTAATCGGCTTAAGTACCTCAAAGGCAAGAATTTGGAAGTAGCGGACGCGCTCTCCAGACTACCGCTGGCTGAGAAGAAAACTGATGTCGCAGAGGAATGCTTGGCAGTGTTCGAGAGACTGCCGTTATATGCTGCGGATGTTGCTAAGGCCACAAAGCGGACCTTGACTTTGAGTCGTGTGTGTGAGTACACACTAAATGGCTGGCCAAATCAATACCGTGAAGAAATGAAGGCATATCACATGCGCCGTTATGAATTGTCCCTTGAGCAAGGATGCCTAACATGGGGTACTCGGTTAGTATTACCGGATCAGTTGAGAGAACGCGTGTTGGACTTGCTTCATAACGAGAATCCTGGCAGCACTCGCACGAAAATGCTAGCCAGAAGCTTTGTATGGTGGCCGGGTATGGATCAAGCTGTCGAGATGTACAAATGCAAAAATCAAAAATGCAAAATCGGCCAGGCAGTCCAACCAGCTGCCCAACCCGTTCCGCTCCATCCGTGGAGCTACACGGCAGAGTGTTGGGAACGAGTTCACGTTGACTTTCCATGCAGCCATTCTAATATGTTACTTATTTTAGTTGATGTTTTTACCAATTAGTGAAAGTTTGGCCGATGTCCTCGACGTCTACCACGAAGACGGTTGAGGGACTAAGGAATGTCTTTGCAGCCTACGGACTGCCTGAAACGTTAGTCAGCAACTACGGTCCTCAATTCACGTCTTTTGAGTTCTCGGAATTCTTAGAGCGCAACGATGTGAAGCATGTCCGTACCCTGCCGTATCACTCCGCGTCCAATGGTGCGGCGGAGCGCACCATGCAGACGATTAAACGGGAGCTGTTAAAGCAAGTCATGGAGAGTGATGTCACTCCTGTGCGGCACCTTCAGGAGTGTCGATAATTTTCTTGTCGCCTACAGAAATAAACCAAACAGTGTGGCGGGCCAAACACCGGCACAGTTTTTTTCTAAGGCGTCAAACGCGCACGAAGCTTTCGTTGCTCAAGCCCAGGTTTGTCGGCGACATACAGCAGAAAAAGCTGACATGAAAAGCAAGCGTGATGTGTCGCGTGGTGCTGATCGCGTGTTTCGCGAAGGTGATCGCGTGTATGGGAAGACGGTGCGAGGGGAACATGCCTCTTGGGAGGCAGGTGTGGTTCGCCAAGTTGTGAGTGCTGTGACGTACGTTGTGGAAGTGCACAGGCATCTTCGATTCAGCCACGCCGACAATCTACGCCCGCACCATGCTGAACCAGCGGCAGCCCCAAAGCGACCAGTTGCAACTGAACCATCAAATGGTCGACCTCCACTCAGCGGACCGCTGCCTAATGAAGGGGCCCAATCGGCTCGAGTGCCAAAAGAACAGAGTCCGACCACTCTTCAACCTCTTCTAGTGCATGACGTAGTGCCGACCTCTGCTGGTGCAGAACTAGCACCACAGCGAACGGACGGACGGACGAATGGATGGATGGATGGATGGATGGATGGATGGATGGATGGATGGATGGATGGATGGATGGATGGATGGATGGATGGATGGATGGATGGATGGATGGATGGATGGATGGATGGATGGATGGATGGATGGATGGATGGATGGATGGATGGATGGATGGATGGATGGATGGATGGATGGATGGATGGATGGATGGATGGATGGATGGATGGATGGATGGATGGATGGATGGATGGATGGATGGATGGATGGATGGATGGATGGATGGATGGATGGATGGATGGATGGATGGATGGATGGATGGATGGATGGATGGATGGATGGATGGATGGATGGATGGATGGATGGATGGATGGATGGATGGATGGATGGATGGATGGATGGATGGATGGATGGATGGATGGATGGATGGATGGATGGATGGATGGATGGATGGATGGATGGATGGATGGATGGATGGATGGATGGATGGATGGATGGATGGATGGATGGATGGATGGATGGATGGATGGATGGATGGATGGATGGATGGATGGATGGATGGATGGATGGATGGATGGATGGATGGATGGATGGATGGATGGATGGATGGATGGATGGATGGATGGATGGATGGATGGATGGATGGATGGATGGATGGATGGATGGATGGATGGATGGATGGATGGATGGATGGATGGATGGATGGATGGATGGATGGATGGATGGATGGATGGATGGATGGATGGATGGATGGATGGATGGATGGATGGATGGATGGATGGATGGATGGATGGATGGATGGATGGATACGGCAGAGCCCTCTAAATCGGGCGTTGGCGCAAGCCAACTAGCCATGACATGAAATTTTACTCGTCTCGATTTTAGCCACCAATCAGATAACCTTCACTTTGTTACTTCTACTCCCTTAACATCATCTTTTCCTTTACTGTCCTTAACCCCAATGCTTTGGATAAATCAGCCCCGCTGCTTTCCACTGTAGGGTGAAGCCATTTACAAAAAAGTATCAAGTGTTCAGCCGTTTCCTCCTCCTCCTCTCCACACGCAACGCACAACGTGTCTATCTCGTCAGAGCAAGCTTCAGAGCCAACGCCACCTATGGGGGAAGAAACAATCTTTCGTAGAAGCACTCATCTGCCCTAGCAACCGGACTGGTTCTGACACGAGTACTTTAAGTGGGGCCTGTGGGTGGGGGGGGGGAGAAAACGTGAAAGCGTGACGCTGAGTTGGGACGTCATTTCGGTCTTGGAAGAACCATGATTCCCTGTTGCGTTATCACACCTCTCAGGCCTATATATTCCTGCGTGCTGTTGAATAAACGTTATTCGTCAGTCATATCACTCACTATGGTGACACGGGGCGTATGCCGACGCAAGTGTGAGTGAAGATCACGTGACCGCGACTATTGCTTCCCCTGCATTATTACCACAAATTGCAACGTGCTCATACGCTTGCTGCCATGCTTTTCCATCGAGTAGAACTTTTTTTTGCCTAGTTGGTGCATGTTACTAAGAAAGGAAGCGCCAACAGAGACAAGACATAAGAAGTGACACGGACAAGCGCTTACTGCAACTTTTTGCCTTCGGGATGTTCACACGTAAATTCCAATCCATGGCTTTGCTGTGTAAATACTTCTAGAATATCATTCATGGTGTCAGAGTATGTCGATGGTTCCTGTTTGTTTAAGACGACTAGAAAATCATCGACATACCTAAATACCTTCAGAACTTTCCTTTTGTCCAGAACAGTGTCCAAAACTTCATCAACGGCTAAGAGAAAAATGTTACTTAAAATAGGCGCCACACAAGAACCTATGCAAATTCCTTTCTTTTGAATGTAGACCCGATTGTCAAATTCGACCACCGTGACACTTAAGTATAATTCCAACAACGTTAGAAAACTGTCTATCGACATTCCCACTGCATTTTGAAATGACACCGCACCTTTTTTCTCGATACAAGACTGAACGGCTAGGAATAATTCTTTTGTGCCTGCGTCAATGGACGCAGGCAGAGCTGTTGGCAATTAGGGACCCATTAAGCATCTTCTGTCCATTGTTGCCATCTACAAGCCACCTTGACATCCTTACATACCCTTCACGCGCTGTCCTTTGTCTTCGGCGTGTTCTGAACAGCGACTTGTTGGCACAGCTAATTCAGGACATAATTGAAAATTCTCACTCACGATATATGTACGATGGATTCATCGAGATGCACACCCCATACAAGCTTTGTTGGATGAAGCAAGTCACGAATCAGCTCCTCCACGTCCCCTTCATGCGTCTCCAACCTCTCCGGAGACAATACTCCTTCAAGAGAAAGAAAACCCCCGGCGCGCCACGCGAGCACTTCTCCCACCGTGTGGCATCGACCTCCTTGGTGGCTCTGCACGCTGGGAAGAGGTATTGCTTCGAAGGTTACGCCTCCGTGTCGCCCTCACCCCAGCGGTTACCTGATCGTGGCCGGCGCAGTACAATGCCCCTTTCGGCGACTCCTGCCCCTTCTGTCCCGCTCCTTCCTGCGAGGCGGACACAAAACACTTGCTTTGGACATTGCGGGACAGAAGGGGCAGGAGTCACTGAAAGGGGCATGGTATTGTGCCGGCCACGAGCAGGTAACCGCTGGGGTGAGGGCGACACGGAGGCGTAACCTAAGAAGCAAGACCTCTTCCCAGCGTGCAAATCACCAGCGAGGCCGATGCCACACGGTAGGAGAAGTGCTCGCGTGGCGCGCCGGGGGTTTTCTTTCTCAAGAAGGAGTATTGTCTCCTTCAAACAAAACGCCTGCTTTGGACGTGCCCCTCTTTGCGTGCGATCGGGTAGAAACACCGGCTCTGGTGCGGACCGCCCCAGGCCGTCCGCCAGATGTAGAAGAATGGATTTTTGGGCCGCACCACCGTATTGTCACGTAGTGGTGACGGCAGTCGAAGCAGCGATGAAGACGGACAAAATGTCTTCTAAAAGAAAACTGTTTATTGCTCTGACTTGCACCCAAAATAGACTGAATCACTCGGCGGCAGCGAAGCGACAAGTGTGCTCGGCGGTCGTCGAACAGAATTCCCGCCGCTGTCGGCCGTGCTCAATATAGGCTGATAGCGAACTTTCGAGATAAAGCGTGCAAATTTACCAGAACATTCCGGAACAACGTAGAATAAGCTCTGTCTGGCTGCGATCAATCGAGATAAATCTAGTCGTGTCTTGCGTCGCAAACAAAGCGATAAAGTGGTGTGGCGGCAGATTTGAAAAAACGTACAAACACTGCAAATATACGCGGCATTACTCCCCTCTCAAAGAAGCATCGACCTGATGGATTAAAACAAATAATGCGACTAGTAAGAGAAAAAACTAATTTTGCAAAAATAGACCATGGAAAGGCAGTGGCCTTTAGCGCGCATAATACGGCTTCAGACGGACTACATGAAAAACTTCTGGTCGTACGCGGCGTCGCTGGGATGCAGTCATTGCGTCAGGGATGACTTCATAATCCAGTTCACCTAGCCGACGAAGAACCCTGTACGGGCCGAAATAGCGGCGCAATAGCTTTTCACTCAATCCATGGCGGCGAATGGGCGTCCAAACCTAGACTTGGTCTCCTGGCTTTTATTCCGCGTTGCGTCTTCGTAGGTTGTAGCGTCTGGCCTCGGACCGCTGCTGATCTTTGATCCGTAATCGGGCAAGCCTTCGAGCTTCTTCTGCGCGTTTAAGGTTGTTAAGGTTGTTTAAGGTTGTTGTGTTTAAGGTTTGTACTTCCAAAGTACATATACTAAAATTGGAACGATACAGAGAAGATTAGAATGGGCCTGCGTTTAAGGTAGGCGGCAACGCCTACGTTTTCTTCTTCTGTAACGTTGGAAAGCATGGCGTCTAGCTTGGTCGTGGCCTCCCTGCCATGGACGACCCTAAAAGGCGTCATCTGGGTGGTCTCCTGCACTGCGGTGTTGTAGGCGAAGACAACGTAAGGCAGAACGACATACCAGGTTTTGTGTTCGGCACCGACATACATAGCGAGCATATCGGCGATGGTTTTGTTCAGGCGCTCGGTCAGTCCGTTGGTCTGCGGATGGTATGCAGTTGTCCTCCGGTGGCTGGTTGGGCTGTAACGCAGGATGGCTTGCGTTAGTTCCGCTGTGAATGCTGTTCCTCTGTCTGTGATGAGCACATCGGGTGTGCCGTATCGAAGAAGAATGCATTCCACGAAAAATTTGGTTACTTCTGCTGCTGTTCCGTTCGGTAGGGCATTCGCCACGGAGTAGCAGGTCAAGTAGTTGGCCGCTAAGATGGTCCACTTATTTCCAGATGTTGACATTGGAAAAGGGCCAAGCAAGTCCATGCCGATCTGCTGAAAGGGCCTTGAGGGAGGTTCAATGAGGTTCAGAAATCCTGCTGGTCGTGTGGGGGGGGGGGGGGGGGGTTTCGTCGCTGACCATCTCGGCAGAATTACACATAGTGTGCGACATCGGCAGACAGTCGGGGCCAGTAATACTTGTCTTGGATGCGGCGGAGGGTGCGAGTAAACCCGAGATGTCCAGCTGTCGGCTCGTCGTGTGAAGCCTGTAGAACTTCTTCGCGGAGACAAGCAGGTGCAACAAAGAGGTAGGCTGTTTTGCTCACTGCAAAGTTCTCCGCGATGACCTCATTCTGCACACAGAAGGAAGGCAGTCCTCGCTTGAATGAAGCGGGGGTTGAAGAAACCTTTCCTTCCAGGTACTCGATGAGGCGTTTTAGGTCGGGGGCCGAGCGTTGCTCCTGGGCAAAAGAGCTGGGGCTGATGGGTCCCAGGAAGGCGTCCTCATCGTCGTCCGGTGGCGGTGAGTCTACAGGGGCTCGTGAGAGGCAATCGGCGTCAGAGTGCTTGCGTCCGGACTTGTAAACGACGGTGACGTCAAAATCCTGGAGACGCATCGAGCGAGTCGGCCAGAGGGGTACTTCAAAGTGGCGAGCCAGCACAGCGCGTGGTGATCGCTGACCACCTTGAATGGTCGTCCGTACATGTAGGGGCGGAATATTGACGTGTCCCAGATGCTGGCAAGGCATTCCTTCTCAGTTGCCGAATAGTTAGCCTCTTGCCTTGGAAAGGGAAAGGCTAGCGTATGCGATGACCTTCTCCAGCTCGTCGCTTTTCTGAACGAGAACGGCAGCTGGGCCACGCTGCTTGCGTTGGTATGAACTGCAGTATCGGCGTTTTCATCAAAATGCGCGAGGATCGGTGGGGACTTTAAACGACGCTGAAGTTCCTTGAAGGCTTCTGCTTGCGGCGCTTCCCATTTAAACGGCACGTCTGTTTTCGTCAGTTGGGCCAGGGGCTCGGCGTTGCGCGAAAGGTTTTTCACAAATCGTCGGTAATATGCGTACAGCCCGAGAAATCTGCGCACTGCTTTCTTTTCGGCCGGCGGTGGAAATTGTTCAATAGCAGCAGTTTTCTGCGGGTCCGGGCGTACTCCCTCCTTGCTAACGGTGTGGCCTAGAAACAGTACCTCTTCATAGGCAAAATGGCACTTCTCTGCCTTCAAGGTTAGGCTAGACAACTTGGTGGCGTCTAGTACTGTTCGAAGTCTTTTAGGTACCCTCCAAAGATCGAGGCGAAGACAACGACGTCATCTAAATATACCATACAAATTGGCCACTTCAGGCCTGCCAGCACTGTATACATTAGTCGCTGAAACGTCGCTGGTGCGGAACAGAGACCAAATGACATCAACTTGAACTCAAACAGCCCATCCGGAGTGATGAATGCTGTCTTCTCGCGATCTTTTTCGTCGACCTCGATTTGCCAGTAGCCGCTCTTGAGGTCCATCGATGAGAAATATTTGGCGTTGCAGAGGCGGTCCAGTGTGTTCTCTATGCGGGGAGGGGGGTAGACGTCCTTCTTTGTTATGTTGTTCAAGCGGCGGTAATCCACGCAGAATCGAAGTGCGCCGTCTTTCTTTTTCACTAGAACAACCGGTGCCACCCATGGGCTGTTTGAAGTCTGGATGATGTCGTCGCGAACCATTTCTTAGACTTGGACCCGGATGGCTTGTCGTTCTCGCGGTGACACACGGTAGGGGCTTTGACGGAGAGGTCGGACGTGTCGGTCCGTTATAATGCGATGCATGGAAATTGACGTTTGTCGCACCTTCGGCGATGTCGAAAAACACTCACTGTAGCTTTGAAGCAGATTGCAGATCTGGTCTTGTTTGTTCCGGTGCAGGGCTGGGTTGATGTCGAAAGTGGGCGAGTTCTCTTGGTCAGGCGAATCTTCTGCGGAGGGATCGGAGAGGGCGAAGGAGTCTCGTACGTCGGATATTTCGTCGAAGAAAGCAATCAACGTTCCTCTGTTAATGTGTCGGTATTCTTCGGTGAAGTTAGTCAGCAGTACTTCGGCCTGGCCATTGCGGAAATGTTCGATGCCTCTTGCGATGCCGATTCCTCGGTCTAGAAGCACATACATGTTCCCCTCAATGATGGCTTCAGCGTCAATGGCTTTCGTGGCGCCTACCCTTTACGATAACGCTTGATCAGGGTGGGACGCTCACTTCTTCCTCCAGGACACTCAGGGCAACGTGATTTTCCCCAGTGTTCATCGAAGCGATGGCTTTGCACGTGGAGAGCGTGATCTGCTTGGATCGGAGGTCGATGATCACCTGGTGCTCATTAAGGAAATCCATACCCAAGATCACTTCGTGGGAGCATTGCGGTAGCACTACAAAGGTCGCAGGATAGGTATGTCCTTTGACAGTCACTCGCGCTGTGCATCGTCCTGTAGCGTAATGAGGTGGCCCACTGCGGTGCGAATGTGTGGGCCGTCCCAAGCCGTTGTGACTTTTCTCAGATGCGCAGCGAATGTTCCATTCATCACCGAGTAATCGGCTCCTGTGTCGACTAGAGCGGCAACTTTCCGGCCGCCGATAGTCACTTCTAAGTCGGAGGTCCTGGCTCTTGCATTGCATGTCGCTCTCGGCATCGGGTCACGGCTTCGTCGCCTATGCGAGTCGCGGGTGGGGCGTGTGGTCGAAGCTTTTCTGAGTGGCGCCGTCGTTTTGAAGGCAGTTTGCGTCGTGGTTGGGGTTGTCATTGTGTGCGGTGTCGGTGCAGCGAGTGTCGGTTCTTCAAGCGGCGTCGCGGGTGCAGCGTCTTCAAGGGGCATGGTCGGTGGAGGATCTTCGGCGTTTCTCTCGCGAGCAACCTCACCTCCAGAGGTTGCTGTCTTTAGTTTCCCCTACGGGGGCTGGGAGACCTTCCTCGTACCGCGGCGGCGTAGTTGCGTCGTGGCGACGCATACCGCGAGGTTGACGGCGATGGTGACCGCGAAAAGCGGTTCGGTGTGTGCTCCTCTCAACGCAGGTACTCGTCGATTTCCGGCGGACGTTGGCCGACGCGTGGTTGTGGTGTGTTAACGGCAAATCCACGAAGACCCATACGTCGGTACGGGCAGTGGCGAAGAATATGGTCGGCCTCACAGCAATGGAAGCACAACGGCCGGTTGTCGGAAGTCCTCCAGGCGTCGCATTTCCTGGGGCTTGAGCGTCGATCGTAGGCTGGGCGGGCGGGGGCAGGGAGGTGGCGTTCGGGAACAAGTGGTTCATGTCAGACAGGTTGCAGGGGTTGTCGCTGGAGCTGGGGAGTCTTTACTGCAGCGGCGTATGTCATAGCCTGGGGATCAGTGGCCGTTGGGGTGCCAAGTGCCTGTTGCACTTCTTCCCGTACCACATCCATCAGAATCGATGCTTGTGTCTTTGGGGAGGATGACAGTAATCGGCGTAGCTCCTCTCGGACGATTTTTGCGGATTTCGCGAACGGATTGCACAGGCAGAGTAAGGGCGATTTTACTGCACAGCTCGGATGTCGAGGGTCTTCTCAATCGTGCAGGCTTCTTGCATGAATTCCTCGACTGTTTTTGGCGGCTGGCGGACGATGCTGCCAAAGAGGTGTTTTTTTACGCCTCGCATTAAAAACTGAACTTTCTTTTCCTCGGTCATCTCGGGGTCAGCGCGGTGAAATAGGTGCTTCATCTCCTCGACGTAACCGCGGACGGGCTCATTCGAAAGCTGGATCCTGGACTCGAGGAGTCGTTCGGCTCTTTCTTTCCTCACGACACTGTTGAATACCTTCAATTGTTCTCTCTTGAATAGCTCTCATGACGTAAGGGATGACTCGTAGTTTTTGTACCACGTGCGTGCGGAGCCCTCCCATGAGAAAAACACGTGCCCAATTTTCGCCGCATCTTCCCACTTGTTGAATGACGCCACGCGCTCAAATTGATCCAACCATTCTTCGGGGTCCTCGCCTAGGGATCCATTGAAAGTTGGCGGCACCCGCGGTTGCTCCAGTATGGTCGGTGTCGACATCTTCGGCGAGGTTACGGTGCTCGTAGCAGCGTCTTTTCGCTGTCTGGTGCGGTCCGGCAGGGTCCCCAACTCAGGCTCATCTTTCTGGACACGTCGGCTGGCTCGCTGAGCTGATGGCTCGTCCTCGGGGGCGAAGCGCTGAAGGCTGGCTTCATGACTTGAAGGGGGCGTCCGGAATATGGAAGGCTCCCCGCACCTCCACCAGATCTCACGTAGTGGTTTCGGCAGTCGAAGCAATGATGAAGACGGACAAAAGGTCTTCTAAAAAAAACTGTTTATTGGGCTGACTTGCACCCAAAATGGACTGAATCATTCAGCGGCGGCGAAGCGACAAGCGTGCTCGGCGGTCATCGAACAGAATGCCCGCCGCTGTCGGCCGCGCTCAATTTAAAGCTGATAGCGAGCTTTCGAGATAAAGCGTGCAAAGTTACTAGAACATTCCGGAACAACGTAGAATCAGCTTTGCCTGGCTGCGATGAATCGAGATAAATCTAGTCTCGTCTTGCGTCGCAAGCAAAGCGATAAAGTGGTGTGGCGGCAGATTTGAAAAACGTACAAACACTTCAAATATACGCGGCAGTATGTTACAGGATTTCATTCAAGAGCCCAGTGTGGACCTATATTTGTAAATAATCCTTTATACCAGCAGGCACACACTCCGCATAAAAAAAACAACTCTAAAAGCTTATTGTGTGCGATCTTGAGCCCGCTAGTGTAGCTTTTAGTGTCGAAGCCTTGAGTTATGTGCGTTCATCAATAATCGCCAGTCTTGTTTAGAAGCAGTGATGAGGTTCTACCACATCGATCCCATTCTGATTCCGCAAGAAGAGCAAACAAGGTTTGCATATTGTCACGAGAGTCACCACGCGTGATGTGAAATGAGACATCAAAATCAACTGCGAATGTTAAAAGATTTGCCACACATGCTCAGTTCATGATCATTTGTCTAGTTCTTTTACATGTGGGACAACTGGAAAGTAGATGTCGAGGAAAATATTTGTATCATTAAACGGCTGAATATGAATTGCGAACTTAAATAAAAGTTATGCATAAAAAATGGCTTAAGTTTGCTTAATTTCAAGAAGTTTGGCATATCTGAGTTGAAATATTCTTCAACAACTTTTAAAAAAAAACCTACAGTATGCACTGGATGTGGAAGGAGAGTGTTTCATAAATCTCCTCCAGAAAGAGCCTATATAGTGCATATTGCAGGCGGCGAGAAATAGAAGTTCGAATTTACCATTCGCTCTCTTATCCCCTTAATGCTTCCCTCATGACTCTTAGCGCTCCGAAAGCTGGGCACCTCTACACACCACCATGTCGGCCCCGTTTTTTCACTTATTTCGTTATCATGTGGGGTGACTACCCCCAATACTGCGCACACGATATGCCGGGCCGCCGATGGTGGACGGCTTAGGTTCGGGTGCTTGTCTTAGATCGTTTTCTCGATTTGTGTTGCTTCGAGTTGAGGAAAGAAATTCAGCTACTGAGCGTATTCTTAATGCCAGACCTTTACTTGGCTCATTGGCGCGCCATGAGGAACCCATCACCGACGCGCGGCACGCGAATGACGTCATCACCCCTTCTAGACCATTAGGTCACCGGTGACCCACCACCACGTACCTCAAAGCGCGATTGTGGCGTCCATTGACCCAGGTAGCCAATTATGCGTCTTTTCTTTCCTGAAAATCAATGGAGTCCAAACCTTCCGCTGGTTTTGAGAAAAGGATAGACATATTACTCCCTCAAATTGCAGGTGGACGCCACTACCTACTCAAAGCGTGATTGAGGTTTCCACTGACCCATTGAGCTCTGGCAGTTACACGTCATAAGAATTTCTTAGGGGCCCCCATAATCTTTTGCTTTCTACTGAGTATGTAGGTGTGGCATTTAGTATAGATATTTATGATAACGCGATCTAACAACTGAGCAGACTTTCTTACGATGTTCTAGAAATGCTAGGCCTCTGTTATACTAAATACTAAATAGCCATGTAGTAGAGTTATTGCCGCCTTCTTATAAAGTGTGAGCAGTGCATGAATGAGGACGATCTATCTTTTGAGCCTCCAGAAATTTCCAGGCCAGACGATGCAAAGTTAGCCACGCACCATGGCTCAGAAAGAAGCGGGGTGGCCTGTATGGGGTGGCAATACAGCAGATTTTTGTTTAAAAAAAAACATATCCGCGCTACGGATATGTAACTCTCAGTTAAGATACACAGGAGGAGTACACTCGCGGCTCTTTCCGTTTCCTCTTTCCTCACTCTGTTTCTCCGACCGGTGATAAAAACACATCGCTGAGGAGGCCCGACTTCAAAGACTCTTGGATCGTGTTACTAGTGCACACCGCTTGAAGATATTCGCACCTGTGGGCTTTCTTGACGCTGTGCAGCTTCAGGTGAGTTTTCCTCCACTACATAGTAATTGCAAAATAAATTTTCGCGCATATGCACTCATATTCGTAAGGACATTCTTTCTATTCTGCTGTACCCAGGGTTTTACGTCCTGAAGTTTGCAAGGGTTATTTTGTGGGTGTTCCTTTACTTTTATTCCTTTCTACCTGGAGATACATCACGCCATGTTGTCTTTACATTATAAAGGTAGTATTACGAAGGCTGTTCAGATGCGAGATTTCTTTAGCGTCCTGAGACCGCGAATGGAACATCTGTCCCGAAATTTTCCAACCCTTAGTGTAGCAAAAGTTCGATTCGAAAACACAATTAAATTTAATATTTTTGTGTTTTTACTTTCAGCTGAGAGCTATGAAATATGTTGTTTCCAAAGCACGGAGAAAACTTATAATCGCCGCCTTGCTTGCCCACATGCGTATTAGCGTTTTATATTGTTAAAATTCTGATGCTAGTAAACATGCTAATACCTCATTTACCACACTTACTAGATAGCAGTATGTTCTATATGTAGCTGTGAAATAGCAATCTACCATGCTAAACCTTCTTGACATGGCGGAGACATCTTCTAATCCATTTTCCAATATTCTGAGAAAATGACGTTTTGCCAGCTCTCAGTGTAATCTATAACGCTGAGGTTTATTGGTCCAAAATCATTATCTGTCTCAAGAGGGGAATAATTGGCGTTGTCCTTGTAGTATTATTAGTAGTAGTAGTATTAGCTAACTTTATTTGTACCGTCGTTTAAGCGGTCGTGCGATGTCGTGGCTCACGTTTGGGAGTGCTTCCTTTGCACAACTTGCGAAAGGGCTTGAGCCTTCTTGTCAGGTGTTAAGAATAAATCGTTCCATGCTTCTTGTAAGGAAGCTGGCAGGACTTCTACGAAAAACACCTCAAAAACTGACGTGGGCTCATGACGTTATCGGCAGTGCCCACATCCACACGAAAGAAAGAATTTTTCCGGAAGTGGGTTTCCAACTATGACCGGTGCGACCAGATCAGTTTCGCTGGCCATTTTATTAGAGCCCTCCGCCATGAATGCTTGTTTTGGAGAGGTATTACAGTGATGCAACGTTCTATATACATGAACTATGTACACACCATGAGGAAAATAGTGGCAAATCAACACGATGCGTATTGCGACACACGTAAGTAACCCAGCCTAGAAAAACGGCATTTAAAGCACACCACTAAAAGAGAGATGCACTCCGGTTCGAACTGGCATACACTTCCTTTAGATGAACAATAATTTTAATCAAGTAATGTTTTGTCGAATTAACAGATTGACAAAGTCGTGTTTCCGAGAGGTGCAGAGGCTGTGAGTCCAATTAGGACGACCATATATAACAATTCATCAACAAATGGCAGTGCGCAAACTGCGCCATCTCCGCAGCTCAACACCCCGCGCGCTAAACTGCCACTCTCTCGAGGTGGGAGTGGTCATTGTCGTCTTCATCAACTTCTATTCGGCGGCGCGATCAGATCAACTTTGCTGGTCACCGCATTACAGTACTACAACATCGCCGCAGACAAACACCCTTTGTGCATGCGTTCGCACTGACAGCACGGAGTAGTATTCAGCGCTCTCCGTAATTTTTATTTGATACCCAAAGAGTTATTGCCTTAAGGCGTATATAAAAAAAAGCAACCAAAACTGAGTCCGCGAAGCTGTGCCCACCGAGAGCGCCATCCATATCGAAATCTTCTTGTCGCGTCTCAGAACCATGCCATGCGCCGCATTTTCTGCAGTGAAAGCTACGACAATCTCTTGATATATAGAATAAAGCACCTTGTAGTTTCGTGCGAAATGAGCCTATGGGTGCAACGCACACTGAGTCCTGATGAATATCGGGTAGCCAGCAGAAAAAGCTCACAGGTGATTGTTGACGCCCGCGCACTTGCCGCTTGGTATCTCCCTGCTAGGCCGTCGCGCCTGGGCGCTGCCAAAACCACCACGTTACGCCTTCCAGGCGGTGATGCGCGCTTGTAAGTGTGGCAGTGCCTTCCTAGGTACCTGAGTTTTCAGTGTGGTCCATGTACAGCCGCTTACGGCGTGCCAGAGCTCAGTAGTGTAAACAAGAGCCAAGTTTGCCTTTACGACATCAGCAATTAAAAATGTTGCTGGGATAACAAGCTCTTTTAAAGAGGAAGAAGCAATATTATTCTAAAAATACCACCCGCGCTTAAAATGTGAAATTTCCCGGAAATGCCACTTTCCACGCAGGCGATAGACTGTAATAAGCAGTATACATTAAAAAGTGGCTTTCGACATGTCCACTGTATCAACGCAGTTATTTATATTTCATTTCTAAAGGGGTATTCACCACTCCTGTTTTCTACTTCGTGCCTCATGCTAAAATACTAAAAAACACACATTGAAGCTGGGAAATATTCGTATAACAACAGTGCAATGGCTCCAGGCCAGAAAAGTACACACAGAAGGAGGGACGAAAAGGTCTAGCACAGCGCTGACTCAGCTTTTTATTGAGGGGAAGAACAAACAGCCATTACATGCTCTCAGACCTGCGCAGGCACAAAACGTGCAGACATAAATAAGTACACTTGCAGCCACTTTAGAGCAAAACCTGAGAAATAAACATTTTTTCCGCTTTGTGCAACGTAATAGAGGTATCGCTAAAACAACGCGGACCAGCATTCTGAATATGGTATGCTTCTACTTTCTCTGGAGTGGTTAGCAACCTGCTTCTGCTCAGTATCTTCACTTCCTGAAAGTTCAATGTACAGACATTAGAAGTTCAACAGTGCTCAACAAGACTGCCACTCTCGCCATTCTTAATATCTTTCGCATGCTCCCTCAGCCGGACGTTAACACAACGCCCCGTCCGGCCAACGCGCCATTTGCCACATCACAGTCAGACCTCACTGACAATGACGATGTCACATTCAACAAATCGCTTCGCATGCCTCTTTTTACAGCGGACCTTTTTGCTTCCACCAGTTATGCGTCGGCCCAGTTGGCCAAGCTTTTTAGGGGCTGAAAAACCACCGGCGCATTGCACCGGTTCGCCACTTTTTTGAGGCCATGGGAGATTTTTTGGATATAAGGCTTCGCTTACGGCCTTGCACTGCGCTGTTATTCTATAAATACGTCCCAACTAAAAAATTGACACTTCTGAACACACAGCGACTGCAGACAGAGGAGATACGAGGCACACGCAGCTTCTTTGTCCTTCGTCTTATGACTGCTATTTGTCCAACACTAAGTACCAACTGATTCAGATTGCAATTCTGCTACAAGAAACAAAACGAGAGTGAAATTTCCGGTTAAATAAAAAATATAAATGCGGTGCTCTCGTGCCGTGGCCTAATATACCATGCATTCTTACAAATTATGTCACAGATTAATTTATTTATATGCTTTAACCGCCTTTAAAGATGCTCCATAGTGTAAAAAGAGAATGTCATTTAAATAAAATTACTCTTCACAAGTCTTTTTAGGGCGCAAATTCACTTGCCGATCTCTAACCAGTACTAACCGAACCTATCATGCGAAATTTGAAGGACACTGAGGACCACTTCATGCATTCATTGTTGTCAGTACAGATTGTCTGCTTGCCTCTTCCTGACTATCTTGACGTTTTGCCATCAGCACAAGAGGAGTTTATCGCCGAAAAAACTGGATTTTTAGGTCTCCTGCCAGACGACTGAAACTTCTGGCATCCGTACAGAAAAAACCGAGGCTGCCACAGTTTTCGAAGAGAATAGCTGTGTCGCGTAGCCTCTTGGATGCGCACGAAAAATCCATGTTGCCACATGCATTTTACTTGCAAAGCTCACAGGTTGTGCTGGCAACCCCCTGCGTTTAGTTTTCTTCTGGTAGATTGTGGAAGCTTCGTTTCCAGTTGGAGTGCTCTCCTAGGGAAAAAAGATGTAGGATGCAATCACCTCAAAGAGGTTCGTCATACGAATCTCATTCAACTATGATGCAGTTGTCACGTAGGTCAAGCATTCTTTCAAAGTTATGCATAAGTGATACAAATGTTCTAGAGTGTCTCACAAATTGAATGACATTTGTATGACAAAGCCTAAGTGATGTCATTGCATCATACAGCCGCTTTCAGTACAGTGGTCTCTCTCATTATACAAGGCTGTAACTTATCGATATAGGTCAACCACATTTTGTTGCCAGTGTCCCTTGAATTTTTTTCTTTAGCCTGCGGATATTAGTGTTACAGCTAAAATTAAGCGGAAAAACAGCCCCATAAAAAAGGAACATAGACCGGAAAACTACCACCGCGTGATGCCGTCTGTCTCTTCTAAACCGCTGTCTTCCTGTGTTGCTGTTGCGCAGGCTATGAATGACAAACTTTCTCGAACAGTCCTTCTATACACCACTTCAAAACTATCTCTCCGACAGGTCACAAATGGTTGTTATAGGTGCCAAATACTAGAGCAGCAAATTGTCCCTTGGTGCCGGTGTCTCTCACGTCATGTGCTTCCAGTGTCCATGTCATGTCATCATTCAATGAACAGAAGCTTCAGTATGCAGGTCTCGCGCCTTAAGACAGCAGGCTATCCGGACCCTTTATTAGTATCCGTCGCCAAGAGCCTGCGCAGGAAACCAAAATTAGAGGCCCATCTGAGTGATGAAGAAAAGGATCGACTGAAGGCCAAAAAAAGGAGGGGCTTAAGAAAAGCAAGGTTGCTGTTATACCATACCTTCATGGCGTTTCACACAGCCTCAGAAAAACCGGATGTCGTGCGAAAGTCAGAGTGGTATGTTCTGCTCCTGTCAAACTTTCGGCCCTTTGTAAGAAGTCCTGTCATGTCAGGAAAGCCAAGCCGGATTGCACGATCAACCACGACAGCAAATTCGAGCCTGTTAAGAAGGCTTCGTTTACAAGATTCCTCTAACATGTGTTGCCTGCTACATAGGCCATAAATGAAGGTGCCTCAAAGAGCGTCAAAGAACATCGCATGAAATTACGCCAATTGGCAATTGAAGGCCATTTAGACGAACACTGCACGTCCTGCAAGTGCAGGACGCTACTGAAGAAATGCTGTTTTTTTATAAGCACCAAGATAAGCTTACCCGCGAAATTGTAGAAGCGCAAAAAATAACGGGAGCAGAGAAGACCTACGTTAACGCGGCATCAATCTGCCTAACGAAAAAAGAATTAACCTTCCTCACCGAACGTGAGCGTTCTCGAGGTGGCCGACCTGACTGAGGGGTTTTGATTTCGTTGTTCTTTTCTCTCTATACGAGGCCCCGAGATCATGACAGCTTGCTTTTGTGTTTTTTGTTATTTTATACCAAGTTCCCTTTCATTTTACTTTAATCAAATTTAGCCGTGGTCTTGTTGGCGTTGTAGTTTTGCGTTATGCGTCTTATTCACTGACCTTTTAGCAATGTTCTGTTGGCGTTTTAGGTTTCATTCTCTTGTTTTTGCGCTTTTAGTCCTTATTCTTCATTCCCTGTTTATTGTGACGCGGACTTCCGTAAAGTATTTTTTTTCGGTGATATGTTGTTATTTGTTTAGGTTTTTACCTTGTTTTCTTCCCGTTTGTCGCCTCATGTTTTGTCTGGTTAGTCATCTGCGGCAGCAATGTTCCACGTGCTGCTGTACAGCTTAGTGCACTCGTCATGTTGTTTGCCATGTCTGTTATCATGATTTGTTGCTTCGCACATTGCGTCCAAGCGCGTCACTATTTTAATATTGGTTACTGTGTGGGGCGTGTTGCTTTTTATAAATTCGGCGTAGTGGCAGCGAAATGATCAAGTCCTATGTTGGCGCTCGTGGGTGTATGCGCCCTCATGCTGTCCTCGTCACTTGATGCCGCGCCATTATTCTCATTAGCGAGTTGTGGTAACGTTCTTGATACTTGTTTATCTAATTTTGAAAGTGTTCGAGTCTCGAGCTCTGGCATATCACTGAATCGCTGTGACAAATTTCATCCTCTACTACTAATAACCACATAAGTTTCTGTCTCACCTTCTGCTAATTCGAATCATGCGGGGAAATCTCCCCGTTTCCTTTATGCCCTTGGCGACTATGTTCGTCTCTTCGGTTTCTTCTCTTTTGTCAACTGGTCTTTTTTGTCGAAATCAGTGATGTTGAGGAAGAAATCAGTCGCGTCACTGAAAATCTTCTTAATGGTATGCGCCTGTACATACCACTGCACAATGCCACTCGCAGCAATTCCCGTTCTGGTTTTTCAAGGAACTTAGAACCGCTGTAAAACTTCAGAAGCGGGCCCACCGAAAGCGAAATGCCCTGAGCTTTATACATGGGCAGATGAATTTATGTATATATATGAACTTCGCCGCTTGCATTCCCTTTGCCAACGTCTTTAAAAGCGGGATCATGACTCCTCTCTTGAGTCGTTGGAAAATAGGGCCTCTAATCGTCCTACTGAGCCCTGGCGATACGTTCGCAAGCGCTCGAATAAATCTGATTGGCCTATTCACTTGACTGTCACGGGAATGAAATTCGGAATGGCGCTAACAGTTTTGCTCAGCACTTTTGCTCCGTGCCCAAATCTTCACGTTGCGGTTCAATGTGCCTTTCAGCTGGTGCACCTAATTCCGTTCTCTGTGACGAGAAGTTGATAAGAAAGTGTCTTAAGCAGGTGAAACCATCTTTGTCCCCTGGACCGGACAGCATTCCAGGCGCCATAATAAAAGCCTTCGTTACTATCTTCATACCGGTTTTAACCGCGATATTTAATGACTGTTTGAAAAATTCTGCCTTTCCCCGTGTCTGAAAAATGGCACGTGGTTGTCCTGTCTTCAAATGAGGAAACCTATCTGAGGTTTCAAACTACGGCTCTATTTCTCTTCTTTGAGCAACCTCTAAGCGTTATGAACTAGCTTTGCCCAAAGTACTTTCCTTCCACCTAAATGATGTCATCATACCTAATTAGCATTGTTTCATAACGGGTCGTTCTATTACAACGGACTTTGTGACGTTGTTTCTGACGTATACCTCAGCTGAAGTCCTTCAGAGAGGAGAGGTCAGTTGATCTGAGCAAAGGTTTCGACATTATCACTCAATACTTCTCCAAAACCTTCTGTCCTCTGACATCGAAGTTTCAAGTGTAGCCCTCCTACGCAGCTACATTCTTGATCCGTCCTGCTTTGTCAGTATCATTAAACAGACCTTATTTGTTTGCACTGCAAACAGTGGAGATCCCCTGGGCTCTGTTTGATGCCCGCAGCTGTTCTCTGTTTTTATAAACGACGTTTCCTCAGTGGTCAGGAACTCCTCGTTTCTCCTTTATGCTGATTATATTAATATATTAAAGTTGATACATTCTTTTCAGGATTGATCGCCATTGCAATCGGACATATGTGCCTTTTTTTAATTGATGCTAGAGGAATGGGCTACTCTCAATTCTTTAAAAACCAAGGTTGTCTCATTTGTGCATCAAACGCACAGTCTTCTCTACACTAACTCTGTGAATTGTATGTCGTTGTCCAGGGTTGATGAAATTAATGTACTCGTTGTACTTTTCCACCGTAGCCTCAGCTTCTCCTCTCATACTAAACGCATTGCTCTACGGCCTATGCGCACGCACGGTTTCTTCGGCAGGCTTTCGAGAGAGTTCCGGGCCCCACTTCCCTTCCTAAAGATTCACCTGTTCATATGCTTGCCCCTTATGGAGTATGCGTCTGTTGTTTGGAAGTCAAACATTGACAAAATCGACAGAATTCAGTTAATGTTTTTACGAATTTTTTGCAAATCGGTTTTCCTGTTCAACTTCCAATTATCGTTCCACACGGAGTAACTCACCGCAGCTTCCTTCTCTTAGCTGCCGTCGTGTGAGGGCAGATATAATTTTCTTGTATAAACTTCTTCATGATCACATTCTACGCCCTCAGCTCTTAGCGCGTATCTTTCTGCGTGTACCACGAGAGAGCTTAAGGGAATTCAGACCATTTCAAGTTTATGCGTTTCTACACTCCCTATCAACCTCTGGACTGAATGCAAAAGTTGTCTGATTCTCTTTGTCCTCACCTTGATATATTCTAAAGCTCTCTCTCTCTGTTCTTTTGTGTCTGATATTCGTAACGTTCCATTTTGAGCACTCCTTTTTCACATTTAACTTTCCCTTTCAAGCATTCTGCTTTAACTTCACCAGAGCATTTCTATCTGTATAATGTTTGTTTTGTTTTTTCTCTCCTTACTTGCTTTGTCAATTCTACTTGTTTTGATTAATACTTTAACTTTAAAACCGTGTACTCGTGTCTGACTGTCTGGATCGCGTTCACTAATTATAATTCTTTATTTTGTTTGGTTGTATTTCTAGCTTGTATTTTACAGTGTTCATATTTGTTCATATTTAGATTCGTTTATTCGTGATTGTTATTTATGTATCCTTGAAATTGCTACGAAAGGTCGTTCTTTTTTACATTCTCTTTGTTTGCTTGTTTCTGTTTGATATTTGTATGTCTGTTGCCTGTTCTAGCAGTTTTATTTCCGGCTATTCTCTCTGATTTGATGTTTTCTCTTTTTTTATGCTTTCCGCTCGCAGTACATCTTTGTCTCAAACAGAGGCCTAGTTTTTACGCCTGTTTTTTTTCCTATCGCTCTTACTGCTGTATTACTTCACATATTTATTTTCTTACGTGATCAAATGAACGTACATTTTTGAGTTTGTGTATAAGTGTACCAGCCAATGCTGTTCACCGCATGTTTACAGGAGGTATTTCGAGGCCTGAATTGGGAACAGTTGGGAATAAGAATAAATGGAGAATACCTAAATAATCTGCGATTTGCTGATGACATTGCCTTGCTGAGTCACTCAGGAGGTGAATTGCAAATCATGATCAATGAGTTAGACAGGCAGAGCAGATCGATGGGTCTAAAAATTAACCTGCAGAAAATCAAGGTAATGCTCAACAGCCTAGCAAGGGAACAACAGTTCACAATTGGCAGCGAGAGCCTAGAAATTGTGGCGGAATACGGATACTTAGGGCAGGTAGTGACAGCTGATCCGGATCATGAGAGGGAGATAACTAGAAGGATAAGAATGGGGTGGAGCGCATATGGCAAATTCTCGCAGATCATGAGTGGCAGTTTACCAATTTTCCTCAAGAGGAAAGTGTACAACAGCATAATCTTACCGGTACTCACCTACGGGGCAGAAACGTGGAAGCTAACGAAAAGAGTTCAGCTTAAGTTAAGGACAACGCAGCGAGCCATTGAAAGAAAAATGATAGGGGTAACGTTAAGAGATCGGAAGCGGGCAGAGTGGGTGAGGGAACAAACACGGGCTAATGACATCCTAGTCAAAATCAAGAGAAAGAAATGGGTTTGGGCAGGGCATGTAATGCGAAGGCAAGATAACCGCTGGTCCTTAAGGGTAACGGAGTGGATTCCAAGAGAAAGAAAGCGGAGCAGTGGGCGGCAGAAGGTTAGGTGGGCGGATGAGATTAAGAAGTTTGCAGGCAAAGGGTGGAAGCAGCTGACAAAGGATAGGGTTAATTGGAGAGACATGGGAGAGGCCTTTGACCTGCAGTGGGTGTAGTAAGGCTGATGATGATGATGATGATGATGATGATGATGTACCAGCACCAAGACTTTATGGTTGTTCTTGGGCACCAAAAAATAAAGATTGATTGATTGTTTGATTATATCGATTGTTAGCTTATGCAGATGTCCTCGCGTTTTTCATCGCTGATGAGCCAAGCATCGATGTGGTTATTCGTTTAACGGAAGACGTCGGTTCAGAGTCAGGAGCTCGGATTAATCACTCAAAGACAGCGGTCTCTGGTTCTGATGTGTGGGGAACGAGTCCTGTTGACAATGCGGGTACGCAGTGGACACGCAGGCCACGCAAATGCATTGGTGTCCCTTTTAGTGCCTATAAGCATAGTGCACATTACTGCAAACGAACGCGTGCCATATATTCAGCGCTATGCTGAGACTTGCGCCCCATGGCCTCTCGATTTTTGTAGGGTGAACACATGTAGTCTGCTACTTTCCAGAAAAATTTATTATGCACTCCATATTATTTAGTGCACAAAACTTTATATTCAACGTTTTAAAAGAGTTTCCGCTAATTTTCTGTGGGATTTGTCTTTTGAATCAAAACGGCCTGATAACCTTTTCCGGCATGTAAGCGGTGCCGGCATTCGTTTATTTCACCTGTATGTCCAACAGATGGTTTCATGTTTTTCAGGGACACTACACACGCAATAGTGCGTGCATTCTTTCAAATCAATTTAGTTCAAATTTTACCGTGTTTCAAAGTGTCTCGCGATATTTCTGATCGTCCGTGTTTGTGGTGCTTGATGCACGAGCTCTGTTTGGCTGTTCGTTGCATGTTCATTTTTCGCCTGACTTGCTATTTGCAGTTACGGGGAAACGCTTTCACAAGGATTTAATTTGTATGCCCTTCCATCCACCCATGTGTCACCCTTTCTCTTTTGGTTTACCGCGACATGACGTACTCAAGACAGTATATATAATTGCCCTCGCGCCCTGTACGAAGACATTTTTCTGTAAGCTGCAAACCGAGAAATTAGCCGTTAAAACATGGTTAGAGAAAAAGGATATTCTTGTGTGCGCGGTAAATTGCCGCCCTTTTGATGGTCCTGACAGGACTGAGCCTTGTTTCAGCAATTTGAAAGATGCAATACAATTCCAGCATAACCTGCCACGGACATGTAAAATAAAAGACAATTTGACGCCGCCTTCTCTAGAATATTTCACTACACTGCCATTTCCTGATGAACTCTTAGGCACGTTCTTTCTTAACAGATTACACAGCCTCGGGAAAGCACGGGTCATGGACCGGCATTATGAATCTGTTGTTTCTGCAGATGACCACTTCAGTAGAATGCTTGTACACCTAAAAGAAGCGTATGTCTAGACATATACCGCCTACGCGAAAGCTGCTTGTTTTTGGACGCCGATTCTGCAGCCGACGCGGATTTTAAATATATTTTGATCGAATCAGGCAAGTGCATCAGCCAAACGTCGTATTTAAATAATGCTGTCGTATGCCATCGCTGCTTCTAATTTCAGAGCGAATATGCGGGAGATTTAACAGAGAGAAGCAATTTACGGTTAGCGTTTAGCGTTTCAACAATTATTCGGTGGACTGGCGAAAACGGGGCGGAGAGATTTTGCGAAAAGAGAGAGGAGCAAATGGAAAGGTTAAATGCGTGCCTGGATTAAAATCAAGCAGGTGAACTGCAAATCAAGATCAATCAGTTAGACAGGCAGAGCAGAACGGCGGGTCTAAAATTAACGTGCAGAAAACCAAAGTAATGTTCAACAGACTCCCAAGAGATCAGCAGTTCACAATTGGTAGCAAGGCGCTGCAAAGTGTTAAGGGAATACGTTTATTTAGGTCAGGTAGTGACAGCTGATCCGGATCATGAGAAGGAAATAACAAGTAGAATAAGAATGGGCTGGAGCGCATGTGCCAGTCTCCCTCAGATCATGAATGGCAGTTTACCAATATATCTCAAAATAAAAGCATACAACACTTGTACCTTACGACTGCTCACCTATTGTGCAGAAACGTGGCGGCTAAGAAAAAAGATCCAGCTTAAGGGCATCGCTGCGAGCGGCAGAAAGGAAAGTGATAGGTGTAACTTTAGGAGACAGGAAGAGAGCAGAGTGGGTGAGAGAACAAACGAGGGTCAATGGCATCCTAGTCGCAATGAAGAGGAAGAAATGGGATTGTGCAGCGTATGTAATGCGAAGGCAAGGTAATCGCTGCTTCTCAAGGGTAACGAAGTGGATTCCAAGAGAAGGAAAGTGCAGCATGTGGCGGCAGAAGGTTAGGTGGATGGTTGAGATTAAGAAATTTTCAGGGATATGGTGACCGCAGCTGGAAAATGACAGGATTAAATGAAGAGGCATTTGAGAGGCTTTTTCCCTGCAGTGGGCTTAGTCGGGCTGATACTGCTCATGATTATGATAACGCTTACCTAAGGTGTACGGCAGAGAGGTACTGAATTTCTCTATCACAAAGCACCACTTTCGAGTGTTCACATTCGTGGCGTTTTGCTGCAGCATCCAGAAATGCAAGCCTGGTTCCTATTCAGCGTCGCGATGGTGGTCGCTCTAGTCGCTGTGTTCGCCGAAGGCCAAGGTAAGTGATGCACTTTTGGAACAAAATGAACCAACCAGTCCGTGAAGCTCGGTACTCCTTTTAAAGTGATCAGCTGAATACCCTTTGGCAGACGGAATGTAGACAAATACCAATTAGTCGGTTGCACTAAACGCAAGGCGAGAGGGCTATTAAAATTGCCTGATCACCACTGTTTTCTGTTTGACGAATAATATTGTTAATGTTAAAATCAAGTCAAGAAGGTCCGTGTAACGCTGCGAAAGGCGAAAAAGATCTGAAAATAAGCACCAAATAATTGATGATCTTCCTGATAACCTGAGAGCGAAATTCCAGCGGTGAGGCAACAGGGGGACCGAATATTGAGGGGCAGGCATGATCGCATGTCCGCTGGTTAGCCAGTCGTTACCCTGGCTCTATTGCTCCATGTAAGCAGCCTTGCTATATGCGAAGTAGCTTAGCCCTTTCCGTTAAAACCGGTTGCAGCATGCTAGACGGCTAACAACCTACAGTTTTACGATCGCACGTGCAAGGTGCCCGCTCTGCTGAGCTGAGCTTGAAACTTCCGGCATCCTGGCGGTGTGGACAACGCTGAGTGTCGACATGCCACAGGAGGCTGAACTGAGGCGTACTTCTCACAAGCAAAAACTAAGCCTGAAAGTGGGACGCGTTAAAATATTATACCCGCCGCGGTGGCTCTGTGGTTAGGACACTCGGCTACAGATCCGGAGTTTCTGGGTTCGAACCCGACCGCGGCGGCTGCGTTTTTATGGAGGCAAAACGCTAAGGCGCCCGTGTGCTGTACGATGTCAGTGCACGTTAAAGATCCCCAGGTGGTCGAAATTATTCCGGAGCCCTCCACTACGGCAGCTCTTTCTTCATTTATTCCTTTCACTTCCTCCTTTATGCCTTCCTTTACGGCGCGGTTCAGGTGTCCGCCGATATATGAGACAGATACTGCGCCATTTTCTTTCCTCAAAAACCAATTATTATTATTAAAATCTTATTCAGCATACTCACTGATTGCCACCATTTTCTAGAGCGCAGGGCGATTTTATAAATGTCTCGTGTGTAATACGCACCTCCTAAAGGACGTAATTTTAAAACTGCCTTAAAAGTTTTGTGTTAGAATCGCTTTCTGGTCTTTCGTTGCGCGGTATTTCGACATGACCGAAATTCAGCCGGGATTAATCTAAACATGTATTGCAAATTAAGCCGAAGATTACAAGCAATACTGACGGACCTCGGCACGATGGCACCCAGACGTGTTCTTAGCGACTGGTTCAAAAAAGTCCGAGTATTTTTTTTTCACTCTCTGCACCTCAGTATTTATTTACTGCATATTTAATGAGTGTTGGACATGAGTTTCACTGCAGAAATTTCCACAAGAGCGCAGACAGGAGCTGGAGCGAAAGCTAAAAAATTAATTGCAATGTGCTCTGCAGGAGAACGACGTATAAAGGATCTTCTAGGCTGCTCATTACAGGACAGAATGGTGTTTTTATTAATGAAGCTAAGCAGCAACTCCATCACTATTCTCAGCTCTAAAGACAACATAGAGCCATTTATTACCGCTGTCACGAAACCTCTCTTTCTTTAAGTATATAAGAGAGTAATTACTAATTGGTATCGACCCAAACGCAGCCATGCGGCTACACACAAAAGCTATTCAGCTTCGGCTGAAACTTTGTCGCTATGAAAAATTCTTCCTGGTGCAGGGTTCAAAGCCTGGGCCAACGCTTGAACGAAGCAGTCGCTCTGCCATTCGAACTAATCGGGAAGGCTAGCATATGTTAGGGCTATAGCGAACTGATCAATAACTGAAATGTGAAATGTTTAGGGGAAACCCCTAAAGTGAAGCACATTTGTAATAAGGGAGTAATTAGTCACTGGGACCTTACGGTATGCCAGCCGTTCAGGTTGGCTCAGTTGTTAGAGTGACTACTCCGGTCAAGCGGTAGTCGCGGGTTCGAACATCGGACCAGGACGAATTTTTCTTTGACTGCTAAGTTTCTGTGAAAGCTGTGTACAGCTTTTGTTTGTAGCCGTATGGCTTGATTTGAGTAGCTGCCAATGAGTATTTACTTCCTTATTAGAAATCTACTCGCCATTTGAGGGGGTTTGCCCTGAGTATTTGACCGACACTGTTCTCTATGTATATTTCGACTAACAAGGAAAAATGAACTACAAGATAGGACCAGTAAGGTCTATAGTTTTAAAATAGGGATACGACTAATGTGTTGAAGGGGCGAAAAATGTGACAGGCACTGGCTTTCAATTTTAAGATCCCGTTACGTCGATCATGTCTCGCTTGTGCTTCCTCAGTGATACGGTAGTGCTACAACGAACTCTAACGAATGCAGTTTCGTTTTGTTGAGCATGGGACATGGTTATTATCTCTAGCGCGACTATTTTATGATTCTACAGTGAGTCTCAACAGTGGCGATAATATAAAGAGGTGAAACTCATCGGCTTCTTTTCGTTTGTAAAACACGTTTAGCAACACTCGCCATGCTCGTTCGCACTAAACTGTCGCGGTGCCTAGAGCGTCTGTTCAGCCACTTGCGCTGTCACCGTCCTGTACCTTGAATAAGCAAATTAAACGCCAGCACTTTAGGATGAGCTGTTCCTCTCTCGTAGAATGGGCATAACTCTGATATGAATTGTTCGTGTTCTTCAGAAATATGCATTCTACACGCACTTGATAAGTTAACCTTGAGTGAAACAGAAGGCGTTCGAAGAATGCTTCGCAGCGTGCAGTTGGTATAGCTTTTACAGGCAACTCCGTCGCCGTTAAGCAAGCCACAATGTTTCCGTTAAAATGATAGAAACGTGTTTAATATGCAAAATGCTTTGCGCTGGTAGTGTGACAATGTGACACAGCAAAGCGTCTCATTATACATCAATTGTGCATTTAAACGAAGCAGGTAAAACAGCTCTGTTCGCAGAAAATACGCGAGGTTTTTTTTTATACTAACGAATAACTAGCCACACCGCATTACCGTTTGAATAAGTATCAACTGAGATTAAGATTTTTTTCACTATGAGGGGAAGTTTCCTATAAATCTTGGGTTTGTTCCCAAAGCGTTGGGCATTTTGGATTCAAGTATGCCAGTTCTTCTTATGATCCTTTTTGTGTGTTGCAGGCGGATTTCCAGAAAGGCATTGCGGGCCTAACGAGGTGTACCTTCAGTGCGGCACTGCCTGTCCGCGCGTCTGCGGTCGGGCCCCGCCCCGGTTCTGCACCTATCAGTGCGTGAGCGGGTGCTTCTGCAGACGCGGATTCATCAGGGCATCATACGGCAACTGTATTCTTGAAAGCCAGTGCCATTACAGGGGATAAGTAAATAAACAAAATTCTCTGCGGCAAATTTATTTGTTATTTGTTTATTTTTGCTGGTAGGTAAAGGTTGGACATGTGAACTGCAGCGCATTAATGCTGCAGAAGACTTCGTCTTTATTTTGAAATAGCAAAAAATGTTTAGACTAGTACGACTCCTAGCCCTGCAACGTGCTTTTGTTAAGCGAAAACATAAATTTAGATATTCGTCAGTGGTAGTTTTGAAGATCAGTGGAAAAACCATTCTACTGTCGGGGTGCTTTGGAGACAAACGACGGATATGTTTAAGGGAGAGCCTGCGTAGGTAAGAGGGTATTACCATGACTAATAGCGGAAATTCGATGAACTAATGAGATGGCAACAGCGTCGCAAGAAAGTATGATCAAATTTATGACGCAAAAAAAGGCCGGAGATCTTATGATGATTGCCAGTGTAGGAAGCTAGAACTGAGGTTTTGCTTTCCAGAAGTGTAGTGTGCTTGCGAAACCACGTAGACGTGTTTTTATCGCGTACTGCATGCGCATGCACACTGTTCGGCTGTCACTCATCTGATGACCTGTGCTGGCTTTAAAAGACCACTTGTACGGGTCGGTCGCGCTCACTATATTACCTGTCTGCAGCCTGCCAAGTAGCAACAATAAACGTAGTTCGATGTTGCGTCTATGACGCCCCGTTCCTGGATGCCAAACATGAGAAATACTTGTGTAGCAAGAACAGGCAATTCAAATGAGCCTATCTGCATGGTTATTGATCGATTAAAACCCGGTGATGAAGTTAGCATGGTAAGCATCATAAGCAGAACAGGTGAAATCAACTTTAGGCAATATTGTTTCTGATGACAATATAAGTATCCAGTAAGCAAGAGGTTTTACGGCGCGCGCGGGGCTAACGTAACCTTACAGCGTAGATACCCTTTCAGCTTGAATACCAGAACTAGTGACGTGAATAATGGAAGGATACTAAGTTAAACGCTTATTTACGTGGTCGCGAAGGTACTTAAAGGAGGTACGCTCAACAATTAGGAACTCTGTTAACTGCGTCATTAGCATACTGGTGTTTGTGTCAATGATCAACAGAAAGAATGGTTTGGTTTATAGGGGTTCAACGTCTTAAAGCGACTCAGGCTATGAGGAACGCAGTAGTGACGGACTCCGGAAATTTCGACCAGCCGGGGTTCTTTAACGTGCACTGCCATTGCAGAGTGCACATGCCTCTGGAATTTCGCCTGCATCGAAATGCCGCCGCCGCAGCCGGGATCAAACCCGCATCCTTCGGGTCAGCAGCTGAGCGCCATAACCACCGATCCACAACGGCGGCAGAAAGAAAGAATGAAAGAATTGCAGTCACGTGCATCACTTATGGACGCGTACAAGGTCGACTTCAAGGACGATGATGCTGCAGATTCTATTAAATGGGCGGTAGACAACACAGTCGCCAGCAAACACTCGGAGTTTGCACCTGATCTTTGGAGTAATCCTTTTATATTTATAAGAAAATAGAAGAGGGTCTCAAACAATTTCAGGTGGAACATGAGAAACCATTAAAGAAAACAATGACGACAGAGGGTAAACATGAAAGAGTTCGTAGCGTTTACAAAAGCTCCAATCCAGTCCAGAACTACGAGATATCTATTTAGCCACATAAAACAATTAAGCGCGTGTGATTGGCTCCATATCAAATGTAAGCGACACGTGCCTGAAAATGGCGGTCGAGGCGTGCGTATGTAGCACGTCATGAAGGAAACGAATGACTTGAGCATCGACGAACGATGTTTCTGTAAACCATGTCCGCTGGGAAGGAAAACAAAAATATGATCACAGGAGCTTGGCAGTGTGCAAATATATCTGATGCTCCATGATCCTACAACGAACAATGGTTGTTGCGGCCCCCCAAGGTTTGTATCCGTTCCGTGCAATCGCGATCTGTGGATTCCTGGTACAGTCTACGTTTTCACGATTGCTTGGAAAGGGCAGCGTAAATTTCCCTCCTGAAAACGCGTAAGCAGCGTGTGAAAAAAATGGCTCTGGTTTAGCTCTGGTTGAACCTGGAGTTACGCGATAGCCACAGCTGGCCGAGTGGAACTCGCTCAGTCGAATTGCGCGCCGCGCCGCCGGCAGCTGCTCCACACCATTGACCAACCACGTGACCAGCCCCGGCGCCTCAACGAAGCTCAAGCGGTGCCACGCTGAAGATTGGAAGTGCTAGCGTAAAGTTGCTATAGCTAGAAAAGCCTTGCTCTGTAATTCCAAAACAGTTCTGCATACTAATTCCGCTGCGCCGACTTCTCAGTATTCGGCCATCTGTCAATTCCAGCTTTCAGTTGCGCCGCCTCGTCTTTCGCTATCGGGGTTTCTTAAAAAGGTCACAATGATAACTTGAAGTAGGGGTTCTCGAAACCGTGTCAACACAGACCGTTTCAACGGTGCTTTCTTAAAGGCAGAGTTCACCTGTGGACAATTAATAGATGGTTCGCCAGTTCCACATTCGAAATATTTTAAGTCACAGCTAACAAAACGCTGCTAGAACTGTTAAGGCTGATTATCTGCAATGTCGGTGCATTCACGTGGAGGCAATGACAAAAGTGGCACACTATATTCATGGCAGCAAAGTTTAATTCCTGAGTATGATTGAGGTGTTAACTCGGTTAAAACAGCATTATGGAGTCATTTAGCCAAAGTCGCCGTTGTGCGCTGTATGTAATTTCCCCTCCCCAGTGCTCTTAGCCGCACGTGCGGCACTTGCAATGGAGAAGCTCCGGCTGACGCGTGCCATGACGTCATCGCAGGCACTCGCGGGTGTGGGGAGAGTACGTGACACCTGCAAATTGCTTCAAACCTCGCGATGATGCGATCACCGCCTACGTAATCGCTGTCGCATGGTGCCAGCTCAATTCTGTCCCTTTTTTGGAAGAGCTCGTACGTACTCAAAGTTTTTGAGTGCAAAGAAAGTACTCTGCCATAATGCTGCACTTATGGGCTTCTTCCTAAAATGCGCCCTGAGTGATCAACATTATAACACATTTGCCCTGTTCACTTACGTAAACTGGAGATACTTCACTATCATCATCAGCCTGACTACGCCCTCATCATCAGCTGAACATTGGTTCGATATTTGGAATGTAGCGGATTATCTTTTTCTGTAGAACAAGAAGTTTGTTAAGATTTGCCCGCGTTGTTGTGCAGCAAACTAAAGAACAATAGTTTCAAAATGAATTGAACAAGCCTGACACAACCGTAGTTTAGCTTTTACTGGGAGTAGCCTACGACAATGCGACACAATGGCTGCTACGGACGAAAATCTTTTCCTCACGTAGTTAGTGTGCGCAAGCCAACTTAAGTTTGAAGAAAATATTGCCGCAAAAATTTTATGGTCATTAACGACATCTATATTGTGGAATTCAAAAATAATAGGGCGGCCTATTTTTATAAGTTTATTTCGAGCGCGAATATAATGGCTTTTTTCTTGTTAGGATTTATCTTAATGGCATTTTTTTGCGACTATGTGGAAATCTTTACCAGGATTTTATTGCACTTGATTATAAGTCTGTCCCTACTGGTCCCCAGGGATACGTATAGCGCTATCGTCAGCATACATGATGAATTGCATTTATGTACCTATGTTTACAATGTCATTTATGTAGGTATTAAATAACAGCGGCCCTAAAATGCTACCTTGCGGGACGCCATGTGCAACTGCTAGGCGAGAAGACATGTACCCGTTTATAGACAGACACGAAGTCCTGAGGTTGAGATAAGATTCTTGCAGGGATAAACAGTTTATCAAATACCATAATAATGTAGCTTATTAAGAAGGATGTGATGAAGGCAATCGGATGTCTTGCTGAACTCCACAAAAACAGCAAGAGTAAGCATATCTTTTTTATTATCATTTAAGATATTTTTTTTTAGTGTTACGAAAGCGGGTTCTGTTGACCTACGTTTTCTAAGCCAACATGTTTCATCTGTGATAATGTTTCTTTTGTTTAAATATTTAGTTATGCGTGTAAAATTTTTTTTTTCAATTTCCTTGGAGAATACTGGAAGAACAGATATCGGCCAATAATTCGCGGTCATGTGACGCCGCGGTGGCTGAGTGGTTATGGCGCTCGGCTGCCGGCCCGAAAGACGCGGGTTCGATCCCGGCCGCGGCGGTAGAATTTCGATGGAGGCGAAATTCTAGAGGCCCGTGTACTGTGCGATGTCAGTGTACGTTAAAGAGCCCCAGGTGGTCAAAATTTTCGGAGCCCTTCTACGGCGTCTCTCATAGCCTGAGTCGCTTTGGGACGTTAACCCCCCCCCCCCCCCCCCACCCATAAACCAAATTCGCGGCCATGTTTCGGTCACTGCCTTTGAAGATTACAAACACTCTAGCTGTTTTCATTTTGTCGGGAAAATTTCCTGGCTCTAATATTAAAAAACAGATATGAGCGAGAACAGAACTTACTATCGGTAGAACGTATTTGATTGGTATTATCTGCAAATTGTCTATATCACAGACGTACTGTTTTGAAGCCACATAAAAGTACTACACACTTCCGATTCATCAGCTGTCTGCAAGAATAATGTTTCTAATATTACAAGCGAGTTCATTTACACAAGGAGGATTATGAAGCAAAACTGTCCATGTCAATTTCTTTCCTCATTTTGACTAGGATGTCATTAACTGGCTTTCTGCTTTCTTCCTGTCTCTGAACATTACACCTATAATTTTCTTTTCCGCAGGTCGCTTCTTTATTGAATCATTTTCGCTAGCCTCCACCTATGTCCCTCGTAAGTTAGTACAGGTTAGATACAGCTGTTGGAAAACATTTTTTTGGGGGGGGGGAATACTGGCAAACTTCCGCTCTAGATCTGAAGTACGCGTCCAATGCGCTGCACCTCACTCTTATTCTTTTACTTACTTCCCTCTCGTGCTCCGGCTCGGTGGTCACAACCTGCCCTAAGTACATGCAGTTCTTTACTATTTCCAGCACATTCGCTACCTATCGTAAACTGCCCTTCTCGTCCGAGTCTGTTGACTATTAGATTAGTTTCGTGCATATTGATTTTCATGCCCACCCTTCTGCTTTACCTATGTAGGCCACTGATCATGTTTACCAGTTCGTCCGCCGAGTTATTTATCAAGGCAAAGTCATCAGCGAATCGATGATTACTAGGGCATTGTTCATTAACGCTGACCTCCAAGTGTTTCAAATACAAGAGAATACCACCTGTACACACCAATGACTCAAATAGGAGAGATCGCGCCTTTCTGCCAGACACCCATCGTTATTGGCAGAGCCTCTAGGAATAGCAGGGTGACCTATTAGTAGAGTTCGCAGAGGAATAATTCGCGGATCATGAATAACTTCTTCCGCAAACGGTAGAACAGGAAGTGAACGAGGAACAGCCCCAGTGGTGAAACTAAATACGAAATAGACTTCATACTGTGCGCCCACCCTGGCATCGTGCAGAACGTGCAGCACCTTAGACAGGTGCGCTATAGTGACAACCGGATGGTAAGGTCTGGAACAAGACTCGACTTGAATAGGAAACGAAACAAACTAGTGAGGCGGAAAGCCATCAACAGGTTAGGGTAAGAGAGGAAGTAGATAAATGCAGGACCTCGCTATAGGCTAGATACTCCGATTACCTGAAGACAAGGACCTTAATGCTCGAGCGATGAAAGATAATCTCGCAGCTATCATTGTGGAGTACGAATTAGCATGCGATAGAATGGTGAGACAGGATTTCGGCACTCTCCGCAGACGAAAAATTTGATTAGGAAAACGCAAAAACAATAAAGCGTATAATCTTGTCGTCTGCGTTCTCAAGCCCAAAGCCAAGCGGGCCCACTGGCAAAAAAAATCTCCCAAATGTATCCGTTAAGCGACAAAGAGGACAATGTTATTAGCAAAATGGATATGATAGCTAAAGCAGCTGAAGGGGTTCTACAAACATATACTGTAACCAATGTAATCTGAAGGTTAATTATACAGGCAGTAGCGCGTCAGCAATGGGATATCCCGGTACTAAACAAAGAGGAAGTAGAGAGAGCTTTAGGAGCAATGGAAAAGGTGAAAGCAGCTCGTAAGGACCAGGTAACGGAGTCTGCAGAAGGACGCTGGGAAGAATGGCTAGAAAAACTTTCCACCCTGCATACGCAATGCCTTTTCATATCTTGCCTACCGGAAGCTTGGAAGACAGCTAATATCATTTAATCTATAAGAAAGGGGTCGTCATGGACCTGAAAATCTAGAGAACACTCAGATTACTGTCCGTCGCGTACAGAGAGTTTACAAAGATAATCGCTAATCGCCTAGACTTTCATAAACCAAATGACGGTTGTGCAGCCACCATTGTGCGCCATGAAGCAAGCAATAAAATTTTAGTAAGGAAGGATGTCAGATAGGGAGACAAAATTTCGCAAATGCTATTCACCACCCACTTACAGGAGGTACTCAGAGACCAAAGGCAAAACGTGAATAATGAGTTAGACAGGCAGAGCCGTAATGTGGGTCTAAAAATTAATATGCAGAAAAAAAAGTAGTAATGTTCAACACTATCGGAAGAGAACAACAGATAGCAATTGGTAGCGAGGTACTAGAAGTGTTAAGGAAATAAGTTTAATTATGGAAGGTAGTGACCGCAGATCTCAATCACAAGAAGGAAATAACTCGAAGAATGAGAAAGGGCTGGGGCACATTGCAGATTCTCTCAGATCACGAATGGCACTTTGCCAATACCCCCCAAGGAAAAACATTATAACAGCTGCACCTTACCGGTGCTCACCTACGGGGAAGAAACGTGGAGGCTAACTGATAGGGTTCAAAGTAAGTTAAGGACATTGCAGCGAGGTATGGAAAGAAAATGATGGGAGTAACGTTAAGAGACGGTGAGAGGGCATAGTGGTGGATGGATCAAACATGGGTTAACGACATCCTACTAAAAGTCAAAGGGAAGAAATGGGCTCGTGTAGGGTATGTATCACGAAGGCAAAATAACCGTTAGTACGTGAAGGTAACCGAGTGGAATCTAAGGGCAGAGAAACGTAGCAGAAACTGACAGAAGGTTAGGTGGGTGTATGAGATTCAGAAGTTAGCGAAGATACGGTGTCCGCAGCCGGCCAAGGATAGTGTTAATTGAAGAGATATGGAGAGGCTTTTGTCCTGCAGTGAGTGCAGTGAGACTGATAATGGTGATTGTAGGAGGTATTTAGAGGAATGGATTGGGCACATTTTCGGATAAGATTGTTGTGTTGTGTTGGGGATTGCATTTCAAGGAAGCCTGTGTAAATAATACTGTTTCTGAGGTTCTCAATAATATTTTTCTTATGGCTAAGCATACAGTGTAACCCTCGGCTGTGAAAATAGACACACACTGTGGAAGTCTGAATATTTCTGTTTCATGTACACGTACTGCTGTGCTTTTCACGTAAGCATCCGTTTTTGAACCATCAGTATAAAAGCCCGTGAAAACATTGTATTTTGCCTCAAATGCTAGAAATTCTTGCAGTATATGTTGTTGCGGAGTATGCCTTTTGTGAAACTGTGGAATGGTGAAATCGCATATCACCGTAAAATTGTACCATGGAAGCAGTGTATCTCGTCTATGTTCAATGCTAGGTAATATATCCAGTACGCCAGGATTGTGGCAGATCTCTTCGAAACGCAAGAGGAGTGGCCTGGTAGTTTGTGGTATGTTGTTAAAAAGTGTTCTAGATGGGCACTTTGTAACTATTTTGTAACATAAGTTTTAGTACGGAACGAATTTTTAGAATGTATGAGCATGTAAGCATGCTTCTTTTATCCGTAAGTGATGGTTCGCTAGTTTCAACATAAAGACTGTTTATGGGCGACATCCTGTATGCGCCAGTGGAAAGACGCAAACCCAAATTATGCACTTGGTCTAGTCGTTTCAAGTCGGACGGCCATGCTGAATGATTCACTATGCAACCTTTATCTAAGCAGGATCGTACCACAGAGCAATAAATTTGTAGAAGGCATACCAGATCAGAACCGCAGTGTTTGCGTGAAGGGACTTTCGGTATGCTCAAAGACTGACGCTTTCTTTTTGATCGCGTTTATGTGAGGCAGCAAAGAAAGTTTTTTGTCGAAAGTTACGCCTAGGAATTTGTGTTCATTTTTTACGGGTAGTTTAGTATTTGTTTAGGTCCAATATGGTATCTGTTTGTAGGCCCCGTTTTAGAGAGACAAGTAAGGCCACTAATTTTTGTGGAAAAAAAAGCAAGCCATTTCTGTGTGCTCTTGTTGCCAGTTTATTTATTGTTAACTGTATTTATCTTTCGCATGCGGATATATTGGAGGATGCGAATGCCATCTGAAGATCGTCAACATAGATAGAATACATAATGAACTTACTTTGGAATTGCTTTCCTAATAGAATTCGTTTTTACAACTAACAGTGTTGTACTTAATATACATCCTTGCAATACTTCATTCTCCTGAATAAATTTTTTGAAACAGCTGAGCTTAGGCGCACCTAAACGAGCGGTTAGACAAGAAGATTTTTGTGCAGTTCAACATCCTGCCATGGCTGCCAAGCTCGCAAGGTCTTGAAGAATCCCGAACCTCCATGTTGGGTCATGGGCCTTTTCTAAATTGAAAAAGACTGCAAGACTGTTGCTTGTGCACAAAAGCTTTTCTAACAGTATTTTCTAGAGGAACTAAGTGATCTGCAGTGGAGCATCCTTTTTTAAAACCACACTGATTGATATCAAGAAGTTCACAAGTCTGAAGGAGAAAAGTTAATCTTATATTTAGTACACTTTCAAAAGATTTGGCGAGGAAGCTGGTAAGAGCTACGGGCCTGTAACTGCTGGGGGAGGTTGGTTCTTTCCCGGATTTAAGAAACGGTACAATGTGGGCTTTTTTTCAGACTTCAGTTATTTTCTCTGATATCCGAACTGTGTTAAAGAATCTTAAAATTGCTTCTACGGCAGACTCGCAAAGATGGGCAAGCACTTAATAGTGTATTTGGTCGGGTCAGGAGCAGTTTTTTTCGCTGGCAGACAGTACTCTATATATTTCTTGGAGACTAATTAAATTATTGTATTGTTCTTTTTCACCTTCACTTATTGAAAGCCTTTGTGTTTCGGTTATATTTTTGTGTTTTATAAATGACTGCGTATTTAGCGATGAACTGTAAACTGCAGCGAAGTGCTCACCCAAAATGTCTGCCTGTTCTATTTTGCTTGTTGCTGTGCCAGATGTTGTCTGAAGAAGAATTATGAACGGCGAGAAGTTGCCTTTTAATTTTCGAACATGCTCCTACATATTTATAGATATGATTGGAGGTTTACAGATGAAACATAATTCTGCCGTGAGGCTTTCTCGGCACTGCGATGGAGATACCGATCTTTAGCTCTTGCCTTCTTAAATTTTACGAGATTCCCATGTGTTGGACTCCTGTGAAATTTTTCCCAAGCTCTATATTGTTGTTTCGTGGCTTCCTTGCAGCCTTTTGTCCACCACACTTTTTGGGTTTGTCGCACCATTCCACAAGACTGAGGAATAGCTAACTGTGTGGCAGTTATGATACAATTCGTGAACTTTTCGCTTATCTGATCGATGCTCAGATTTTCTAAAACTATATTTTCTAAAATGGCTTTTGCTCTAAAGAGTTGCCAGTCTGCTAGCATTGCGGTTTTGTTGATATTATTTCCGGTGGAGATGTTAAAGTGATCAGCAAGGGAAGTGATCGCTACCATATGGGTTGTCAATGACATCCCATTTAAAATCGTTAAAAACAGAAGGTGAAGTAAACGACAAATCTAAACAGGTCATTTTCCCCGAGGTAGGGCAGCAGTATGTGGTCTTTGCCGTGTTTAAAAGGCATACATTATTTGTGAAAATAAAATCTTCACAGCGCTCGATTCCCCAAAGAGGCGGGTGATCGTTAAAATCCCCAACTACTAGATGTGGTTCTGGAAGTTAATCGAAGAGATATTGTAGATCAAGGACTGCTAATGTCAAATCGCGACGCCTCCCGAGAGTTTATTTGCCTGCTCGCGATCGCGCCTAGAAGTTTTATAATGCGTCAAGATACCCGTATGTTTTGGACCTAGATTGGTTTCCTCTAGACATAAGGCCACGGGCAACATTCACCCTAAAACATCTGTTATGTCACTGTAATTTCTCAACAGGCCTCTACAGTTCCACTGAACTCAAAAAGCCCTGTTTTTGTTTTGGGTTGGGAACGATATGGGGTTTACTTATGTACTGGGCCCATTATTAGGGCTCTTTTTTCCGCTCAACAGAGTTGTCCCGCCGCTGCAAAGCGGGCTGACTGGGAGTTCAATTCAATTCAATGTTTATTATCCAGAAAGTGCCTGGAGGGTCCCCCTGGCTAAAAGCTGCTCATGCAGCTTCACTAAGGCCAAGAAGACCGATACATAGCAGTATCAGTAACACCATATTTTAATTAAAACAGACATGTTACCGCTAATTTTCAACAGTAAATACAAATTTTGTACAATATTCGGAGCACCGAAGTTATACCAGTTGAATAACGTAAGTCAGACATAAAAACAACATTTCAAGAAACGTGGCAAAAACAATGTACAATTGATTTGCATGAAGTGAAGCACAAGAACAGAAAGAGAAAAAAATATGATACGGTGTAACAAAACAAGTATTACCAGAGGATAGCAATTACAAAAACATGATCTCTAACGTCTTCTACTCAATCCTAAAGTGAGTGTGAGCATTTTTATTTAATATAAGTGGGAGGTTATGTGATAACGCCTGATATTTATAAAAAGTTCGGAACCATGGCATTTCCAACAAATCTTTATTTCTGTTGGGTACCTATGTGTCACGGCGCTGCAGAGATGCTAATGACATTAGTTGGTTGATTGTAGTAAGGGAGGAAAAGTAAATATTTTCAATGTTCGAAATTCATAAATATCTTCAATACGAGTGTTTCAAATAATCTGAAGGTACTTTCTGTAGTGGCCATTGGTTCCATATTCGCAATATGACGAATTATTCGCTTTTGTATTGTTAGAAGCCGGTTTAACATTCTCTTAGTTGTCGTGCCCCGTACTAAAGTACAATAATTTAGATGAGAGTTAAATAATGCTTGATATATCTGAAGTTTGGCTTTCAAAGGAAGTATACTGCGGCAGTGTGATACAGCTCCTGTAACTGAAGACAGTTTTCTGCATAGATAATTGATTTGAGAATCCCAGCCTAAGCTAGAAGTGAAGTATAGGCCAAGAATTTTGTGGTCGTCAACAACTTCTATTTCTAGAATTTCGAACTTAGTTGTAAGGTACGTTTTAACTTCATTATTCCTGGCGCGAAAAATCATTGTTTTGACAGCATTTATCTTCAGTAAGTTTGCTTTGGACCAAACAGACAGTTTTTCAAGTACTCCGTTACATTTCAGTACTAAATTATCTATGTTCGTTCCAGAAATAGAGTGCTGTCGTCAGCATAGATGATAAAATATGTTAAATTATCTATGTTTGCAATGTCATTTATATAGGCGTTGAATAATAGCGGACCAAGAACGCTGTCTTGCGGGACTCCATGTCTATAGGTAGAATCACTGAATTAGGGTTGTTTAAGTGCACAAACTGAGCTCTGTTTTCAAAGTATGTTTTCAGCAAATCTAAGCTATTTTTGCGGATTCCATAAGGTTGGAGTTTGCTGATTATAATATGGTGGTTCAGGCAGTCAAATGCTTTGCTAAAATCAACAAAAACTGCAAGTGTGAACATATTGTTTACTATGTTTTGTAAAATACGTTCTTTCATTGTTAATAGAGCCATTTCAGTCAACCTGTTTTTTCTAAAGTCAAATCGCGCCTCACTCAGAACGTTATGCGTATCAAAGAGCCCAGTTATTCTAACAGAGATTATTTTTTTCCAGTGCTTTGGAGAAGACTGGAAGAATAGATATCGGTCGATAATTTGTTGGCAAGTTGCGATCTCCGCCTTTAATGACAACTGACGTTGTAGCTATTTTCATTGCATCTGTAAATTTTCCTGACTCTATTACTAAGTTGAATATATGTACAAGTGCAGGCGTTGTTATGTTTGCACATTGATGACGCTTCTAAAATTGCCCTTTCTAACTTGAACTCTTTCCTCCGATGACTGTAGCTTTATTTACTTCAGAGTAGCACCCTACGCATCCCCTGCAATGTTTTTTTGGAGAGTGGCGCCGTTGTTTGGCTCCAAATTGCTAGTTACCGTTCGTCCTGCCCACTTCTCTTCCCGCGTCCTGTCTCAGTCACGGTTCTTTTTACCCTTTACCCAAATTCGTATTTCCAGTATTTCTGCGCTCGCTCAAGAAAGCGGAAAATTGTATACCATTGTAATTTTTTCAACATGCCGCCGCAAAGTTTAGAGCAACCGTAAAAAATAATTATGATGTTTTTTATTAAGGAAGATATTAGGGTTGGCTCTTTAATCTACAGCCAAGTGCCTTGCTTAAGTTGTTTCCGAGAAAGTTTGCTTTCCTCTAAACTATAAATAATAAGATTTTTTTATCGTTGCTTGAAAAATATTATTTCAGGTGCGGTTTATGCAGTTTTTGCACATACTGCAATGACAAATTCATTTTACTCACAAAATTTCTTTAGATCAAACACAAATCGTTTAGTTCATTTTAGCAAGGATGTTGCAAAATCTCTAAAAAATCTAAATCAGTGATGTAGTAATTCTGGAGATTATGTCCCTACAGGAACATGCTTAACGTTTGAAAAAAAAATTAAAGCAATTTCATGTTCGGCCGCGCAGTCACAATTCAAAAATGCTCCTAGTGTGTTACCTTTAGTGGTTTGTTTTCCATGCGTTGTAAAGACGTTCGTGTCTTATTTCTTCATCTCCATTCTATTTTGGCTTTCGTTGATGGCCAGAAATTTGCTCCTCTTTGTCGGGTGTTGCCCATGTGGTTAAGCGCCATGTAAAAAACACAAGATGTATTACATGCTGGAAAGCTAAGTTGCGCAGATAGGTAGAAAAGCGAAAGACCGCTGGCTTCCAGATATATTCAGAAAGCAGCAGCCGATTTTCGCTCACTACAAAGAAAGAGGCTAACGAAAAACAAAATAAGTGACAGCGCTCTGGCAGTGCAAAAACACCGTTGCAGCGACGAACACTTTACCCTTGAAAGTACAAAGCACTTTTCTAATATTTTCTTCCAAATCCATCAAAGAAAACCCGTTTTCAGAGGTTTTTCGTTCGTTTCAAACCAAAAAAAAAACTACACAAACAAGGCGCCCCTCGAGTAGCGTTACATAATTGAAGTGAACTGGCGTAGTAAGTGCCATATTTAAATATCATTCGGCGCTCATGCGATTGCGCCGTGGGGAATAATTTATAACTAATTTGCTAGTATTAAGCGCAAATTGTAAGAATCACTTTATTGCTTAATTTTCCTGACCATCCCTTACTAACAAAAATTGGCACAAAAGTGTATTTTGGTGGAGAAACTCCGGGTGTATCTTGCAATATGATGTCAATATATTTTTTATCCAAGTGTCTGTGAAGCCTTCCAGAAAAGTTGCCCAGAAAATAGTGTTCCTGCATTCTCAATATCAATTAATTTACATAAATACATTGAACCTGAAGAAAAACCTACCCGTCTTACATTCAGTAGAACACTGAAAAATGGGATAACTTCGGGTAAATTTTACAATTTTCAGGGAGATTTGAGAATACAGCTACACACAAAGTATCATGACAGTCATAAGTTGAAGCAGGAATATACCACCAGCCCTCATGTGCTACGCACTAAGCGAAGAAAGGTGATAAGGCCGACCTTAACTCATGCCAGAAACTAATTAGAACGATGTTGAAGAGCTAGATAAAAGGTCATAAACTTGAAGGTGAAACAACGCCTATAGATTGCCAAAAGAATTCTTTGTGCCTTCTCTACGGTCTCGCGGCTTCACTGGCACATTCAGTCCCAAACAGTTGCCTATTCGAGTATAAAAAAAAGGTCATTCTGTATAGCTCGGCGAGTAAATATCCTTTTTCGGTAGACAAACCGCAGCCAATTCACACGGAGCACTTTGTCGGCGCAAAGGAACATGAAAAGACAATTTAAGAGCCCCATAAATATCGTTCTGACATCCATAGCCTCAAACACATGAGGTTAAGGTACATAATTCTAAAGAAAGGCCGTGTGGAGAGTTTTGGGAGGTGCGTGATAGGCACTTCGTTCAGGCGGAGGTCAGAAGAAGCTTTGGGCACCACTTCTTAAAAGCGCCTTTTTGTCTGATAAGCCCTGCAGTCAGTAACAGTGGTAATCTCTATAAATATTTTTATGTCATCAGCACAAAGAAGGATGTACGGCTGAGTTCTTTTAATAGCGACTTTGTTAAGAAATAACCATGTTATAGCATGTCCTTGATACACACCAGTAACAACCTCAATCTTCAAGCCGGAACTCTAGGCTTACTGAAGGAAACACTGCTCTATCCATGTCCAGAGGGGATCGTTCATGGCGTCGTGTTTTCTCCGCAACTGATTGCGACACTTCAGACATAAAGCATGCTGGACTGATCGTAGTAGTACAGAGAGCTAGGAAACCTCGTGGTTAAGGCCGCTGTTAGATCTTGAGACTAATTGAACCTTAATGAACTCCACTCCTGGTTACAGGCTAACGGACCGTCATTAAGTCTTTAGCGACCCGCACGGCCGGCAGTGCCGTAATGCTGAAGAGGACGCAGTGTCGCCCCCACGCGCTGGAAAACACCCTGTGACCTTGCCCTCGGCCGCACGCTGCCGCCGCTGTTACTTGCAGCCGCTTTTTGTTTTTGTTCTAGGGCTGCCCTGTATAAATGTTGCCGTCGTTGCTTCCTATCGCACTTCCACAAGTCTTTCCGAAACGCATTACACCATTTTCACGTTTATCATCACCATAGCATGCCGCTCGGTCATTATCTGTTCTACCAATACTGAGATTGAAAGAGTCGCCAGCTATTAATGCGCATGCAAGGTGGTTTTTCTAACATTTACAGATTTATATTTTAAAAACTGTGAGAGATACATTAGTGCCGTCTTTGAGCAGGACTGTACAGCAAGGCAAAGATTATGTACTGTCAGGGCCAAAGTGGTATACCCCGCTCGGCGCGTGGGGGAGCGCACTAAAACTGCATCGCAATTTCATCTACAGGGCACGCCGGGGTCGAGGCAGCCGATGGGAAACACTTTCTAATCGCCAGGCATGTCGTTTGAGTCCTTAGATTTCAACGCTCTGTAGCACACCGAAATGCCGAGCGCAGCTGCAGTAGCGACCAAGTGGACCACGTCTCATTTCTTTCTATTTTTGCATTCTGCTTTCGAGATATCGCATGAGCACCCAAAACCTGCATGTGGAAGCAACTCTTATCTTGAACGGCGTTCGTCATACACTGCAATGGCGTATGATTACAACCTCGGCTCAACCACCTCTATGTAGAGTGGCCTTAAATCTAAATGAACGTTATACGAATGAATTTCGCACTATTTCCGTCTCGAGCGCACAATATTTAGTTTAGTAGCATGGCGATTTGATCGACTCTCATCTGACTACTAAAACTAAGAAATAAAGCATGAATTGTGACATCACCTCAATATTAAGCTGCACAACAAGCCGTCTCCCGCTCGCTGGCACAATCAATGAAATTTTAATCAAGTGAAAAAGTTAATACAAAAGACATCGGTAGCGCTTTTAATACATTCGGCCAGGCGACAGATTTTGCGACTGCGATCCGACAAGTCAATGCCGTCTTTCGCGGGCGTCGTTCAAGATATCAGTTTCTTCCGCGACAGGTTAATCGCGCGCAAGAATTTTATTGTGTCATGGAGCGGCACGCTCCGGCGCTTATGTATCGATAGTGCAATCAAAACAAAACGAAAAATAAGCAGAAGATCCCTGGGTCGCTACTGGAGGGGCTACGCTCGGCATTTCGGCGTGTTGCAGCGCGTCGCAACCAAAAGAGTCAAGCGACATACTTGCAGAGAAGAAAGAGTTCCTGAACGTCTGTCTTGATCTCAGATGTGACCTGCGGATGGCACGGCGATGCAATTTTCGCTTAATGAAACGGAAACACTCTAGGTTCCAGTTTTAGCGCAACTAAGTCAGGTGTGGTTATTTTCAAAAATACATCTGGTCAGGTGCTTACAATACAAGGCCACGAAATACCCCGAGTGGCCGAATACAAATATCTCGGGATATGAGTAAAAAACGGGCGGATGTACAAGGGAAGCCACGAACAGTCTCTTATATAAAAGGGCGAAGAGATGCAGGGATAATGAAACATAGGGCATTGTGGGGGTGCAACAGATATGAAGTACTTAGAGGTATCCGGTAAAGAAAAAACGGGGCCGGGTCTTAATTTCGGGAATGCGGCTCTGTTCTACGACAGTGTGAACAGGGAACTCCTGTGGAACATATTAAAAGCTGAAGGTATCAGTCATGAGGTAATTGGTTTTCTACAGTAAATATATCGAGAAAATAAAGTTGAAATTACATGGGAATGAATTAAAAGTACGACAACTGTCGAGGCACACAAAGGATTAAGGCAAGGCTGTCCTCTATCACCGCTGCTGTTCATGCTTTATATGATAAGTATGGAAAGAAGCCTACAAAGAAGAAATCCAGGTTATAATCTGTCGTACGGATTAGGCAGAAGGGCTGTTGAGCAACGACTACCGGGTATAATGTAAGCGGACGATATTGTACTGTTAGCAGATAGTCAGTCAGATTTTAAAATTCTCGTTCATTGCTGTGGAGACGAAGGAGACAGTCTAGATTTCAGTTTTAGCGCAACTAAGCCAGGTGTGATGATTTTCAACGATGCAACTGATCAGGAGCATACAATACAGGGCAATGAAATACCTCGAGTCGCCGAATAAAAATACCTAGGGATATGGGTAAACAAGGGGCAGATGTACACGGAAAAGCACGACCAGTCTCTGATAGCGGAAGGGCGAAGAGATGCCGGGATAATGAAACATGGGGCATAAGAGGGGGGGAGGGGTACAAGAGGTATGAAGTACTGAGAGGTATTTGGGAAGGAATGAAGGGGCCGGGGCTTACTTTCGGGAATGCTATTCTGTGCTCAAGGGAAGAACTGTAGTTGAGGATAGAAGTCAATCAGAGAGCTGTTGAAAGATTAGCACTAGGTGCCCTGGGAAAACCACAAACGAGGCAGTACAGGGCGATATGGGCTGGGCATCGTTCCAAGCACGGGAAGCTCAGAGTAAAATACTATACGAAGAACACCTGAGGAAATTGGACGATAAAAGGTGGGCAGCTAAGGAATTTGAATTCCAATACAGAAAGAGCGTTGACTCACACTGGCGGAAAAGAGCTAGGAAGCTAATCAGTAAATATACCACACACGAGGAAGGAGAAATGAAGAGCATTAAACAACAGGTTAAAAACGTCGAAGGTAAAAATTAGATAGATTCAATGGAAAAGAAGCATAGTGTAATCTATATCAATACTAGAAAAGGCAGATGAGGAAGGAAGCGTTTTATGATAACTCAAAAGGCAGTGCTCTACTCTTTGAAGCTAGGTGAAGGTGTCTTAAAACGCGCAGCTACAAAAACAAATTTACCGAAGATGACACATGTGCTGTGTGTGGTAAATCTTTAGAAACAATAGAACACATCATACTCAAATGTGATGGTATCCATCCCGATGTCGATGCAGTTACAGTCACTCTTCCTGATGCCCTAGGGTTTCGAGATAACAATAGTCATGTAAATAAATCTGTGGTGGAAATTAGTAAAGAGCGATAGGAAGTTTGGTGGCTCAAAAGCAGAGAGGTGACATAAGGTTATATGTGTAGTAAGGCGTATTTAATTAAAATGGTGAATTTTAATAGGAACTTACAACAGAGTTAAAAGACATAAAAAATAAACAAGCCGGGTATGGTGGCAACCGCCACCACCGCGCTTCAAAGGAGGCGCTCCTACCTTCTAATCATCTATCCTTCCGCTCGCTGCGCCGAGAGCCGTGCGTAGTACATCAGTTTTGCTGCCGAGAGTACCTCATATGAAACAAAACTTGGGCGGTGGTTTTGCTTCAGTGAACTACTAAACTTTGTATTCATAATTTTAGGGGGAAGTTTATAAGGCTAAATTGATGGCCATGAACAGTGAAAGTAAGTTCTTTTTTAACTTATGCTTAATCGGCATGCAATTCGTATTAACGATCGACAAAACACCCATTCAAAAGCTAGCGTTAAACTTTCCCGCATTACCTTATTTTAAAATAAGTCGCTGCGAGTGATACCGTCGCCGAAATTATGGTAACCTTTACATCTTCAAATACACCAACTGCCCCAGTGCTTAATGCAGAAGATATGATAGAGACGCCATTTTATTAATATGCATTGCGGGAAATCCAACTCAACGAGATATGAAGTGAGTATTTTTCGCGTTCCGTATTTCGAAGAACATTGACTACTAAGAAAATTTAAAAACATCCCCATCTCGAAAGCCGACGCCGCGGGTAGGCTTGGACCACTGTCGCGGGACATCACGTTTGCCGCGTTGAATTCATGGCAATTCTCGCAGTCGAGTTTAAAAACCTTAGACCCAGATCTTAAGCTTCGACTTCCATCCGGCCTACCACGACGTGAAGCAACTTTGCTGTGTCGCCTGTGGCTTGCTGTAGCTTTAACCAAGCACTAGTCCTTCTTATTAGGTATGGCTGACAGCCCTGCATGTGCCATCTGCGGGTGTGATGAGACAATAGCCCACATTCTTTGTGAATGTCCTGCATACAGCGCCGGAAAAACAGTCTCTCTGCCGTGCACTGGAACACCTAAACCTGCGCCCACTGACGGAAAAGAAAATTCTCGGCCACTGGCCGCGGTGGTCGTTGGCGGTGAAGGCCTCGAAGGTACTGCTCTGCTTTTTGAAGACTTGTGGCCGGCACGATAGGCTGTGACCTTACATAGTGACTCTAATTTCCTGCAACTGTCTTTCCTCCTTCATCTTTTCCTCCCCTCACCCTTTTCCCCCTGTGCAGGGTAGCAAACCGGCTATTCGTCTGGTTAACCTCCCTGCTTTCCTCCTCCTCCTCCTCCTAAAAAACACAGCTCGTCTGCGATGCTGATGGCCATGGATTTGGCAATATAACCTTGCCCCCTAAAACATGAATGAAAAGAGCAGTACGTAATTTAGTTTATTAATGGTTTAATTGTTGATCTTTTTTGCCACGTATCGGTGACGGCCGTCCAGGAAGTGAGGAAGAAGGCGAAAAGTTTTTCTAAGAGAAAACTATTTATAGGGCTGACCTGCACCGACAATAGAGTGAATGACTCGACGGCAGCGAAAGCAACACGCGTGCTCGGCGGTCATCGAACAGAATGCCCGCCGCTCTCGGCAGTGCTCAATTTAGAGCTAAGAGCCAACCTTCGAGATCGAGCGTGCAAAGTTACCACCACATTCTGGAACAAAGAAGAATCGGCTCTGCCCGGATGCTATCAATTGAGATAAATCTGGTCGCGTCTTGCATCACAAAGCGATAAAGCCGCGTGCCAGCAGCTTTAAACAATGAACAAAGCAAGAGTACCAAGATCCGCGTCAATATAAAGTATACAATGTCCGCCTTGTTGTACAGTGCAGCCCATCAGACTTCACCGACGAATCTCTCAAAGCTCAAAAAATTCTGCAGAGGTAAAAATAAATGGCCCTATGTATCGAAGCTGGTTTCCAGTCTGAGTAGAGTGGTTCAGCAAAACATATATTTATATGGCTAAACATATCAATATATTGTGCGCTTTATTATACGAGAGTCCGTTACTATATTCTCGTCTTGTGAACTGCGATTTCCGGTAATTACCAAAAGCTATTTACGATACAAAAGAAAGCATTTATAGCGATTGAGCGATATTATTGCCTATCCAAGAACCTGCCAACAAAGTCTTTGTTCATTAAACACTATAGTATGCAGCCAGATCAGATATTTTTTGTTATGATTATTTCAAGGTATTCACAAAAACGAACTATATAAATCTATTTCTGGTGATTTTTGCGCAACGTATCAGTTTGAACGACAAGAAACTTAGTTCAAAGAATTCAGTCCCGATACGGCAAACAGACAGTAAGATACCGGAATCCTAAAGCTTTTAATAATTTACCTTTCACTTCAATTTTTAAACAAAGCAGTCACGTGAGAAAATTAACAACTTTATATGCAGTAAAATTAAGCGGCCCTAAAATTTAACTAGCGATTCCTCTAGAGTTTTTGTTAGTGTTATATCAATTTTGATCCTTTTTTTTGTGATCCTGTGGTCATGTTGATCCTTTCTTTTCTCTTTTGTGGTCTTTCGTGATCACGTTAGTCCAGGGAACGGCCGATCCTGGGCCAGCATGTCGCTAACGACGACGCTCTTCTACATTCTGCAGGTTATCCTGGGTTCCGCCACGTTATGAACCGGACACGTGTGGCCTGATGACATCTGCCGCTGCGACAGAAATTAACTTCATATCGACAATGCATCGAACTGGGTGTATTCATTTCATGACACTTATTGCTTGACAAAAATTGGCATTCCTGATATTTTAGTAACATGGATAACTGCATAATTAAAACATGGCAAACAATTTGTTGAAGTGGGTGGGCAACGTTCGAACTCGCTTCCAGTTACATCCGGTGTTCCCCAGGAAAGTATTTTGGGACCTCTGCTTTTCCTTTTTATTTTAATAATATTGTTCAAGTTGTTAACCCACGAGTGCATATATGATTATTCGCGAATAATTTAATTATATACAGAGAAATTACAAATAAGGAAGAGCCGCCGCTGTGGCTGAGTGGTTATGACGCTCGGCTGCTGGCCCGAAAGACGCGAATTCGATCGCGGCCGCGGCAGTCGAATTTCAATGGAGGCGAAATTCTAGAGGCCCGTGTACTGTGCGATGTCAGTGTACGTTAAAGAACCCCAGGTGGTCGAAATTCCAGGAGCCCTTCACTATGGCGTCTCCCATAGCCTTAGTCGCTTTGGGACATTAAACCTTCATAAACAAACTAAACAAATAAGGAAGATCAAAGTGACCTAAACAATGCTTTGAACAGCGTTTTGAATTGGTGCGACTGATGGGGCATGGCTCTGAATGCTGATAAAAGTGTTTGTATGCCGATAACCCGAAAAACCCTAAGTCATTGCTACCCATATAAGTTTGGCTCTCTCCCTCTTCAACAAGTATTCAACTACAGATACCTAAAAGTAGGCATAAGTTGCAATCTATCGCTGAACTTGCACATAAACAATATCTGCTAGTCCGAATTTCGAAAATTGTGCTGCTTACGGCATAAACTAAAAAATGCCACTCCTAACCTTAAGCTAACTTGTTATTCTTCATTATTTAGACCCAAACTCGAATATGCATGCATAGTCATCATCATCATCGTCAGCCTTACTACACCCACTGCAGGGCAAAGGCCTCTCCCATGTCTCTCCAAATAACCCTATCCTTAAGGGTAACGGAGTGGATTCCAAGAGAAAGTAAGCGTAGCATGCATAGTATCGTTTGTTTATGGTTTATGGGGGTTTAACGTCCCAAAGCGACTCAGGCGATGACAGACGCCGTAGTGAAGGGCTCCGGAAATTTCGACCACCTGGGGTTCTTTAACGTGCACTGATATCGCGCAGTACACGGGCCTCTAGATCATCGCCTCCTTCGAAATTCGACCGCCGCGCCCGGGATCGAACCCGCCTCTTTCGGGCCAGCAGCCGAGCACCATAACCACTCATCTACCGCGGCGGCCATGCATAGTATGATGCCCGTATAATAAATATAACGCAAAAATCTTGGAAGAATACAAAGAAGAGCTGGCAGGTTTATTTTTAATAAATATGCAAAGACTGACTCCCCAACCACTTTAATGGAGATTAATAAAATTGACCCACTTGAACATCGAAGACGAAAGCTTAGGTTGGAATTTATTTCTTTCTGCGGTTGACGCCGACCGACTGCGTGGTTTGATTTCCACAGGTTTCTTTCGCCGATCGTGTTTCTTTCTGCGGTTGACGCCGGCCGACTGCGTGGTTTGATTTCCACAGGTTTCTTTCGCCGATCGTGTTTCTTTCTGCGGTTTAGGCCGGCTGACTGCGTGGTTTGATTTCCACAGGTTTCTTTCGCCGATCGTGTTTCTTTCTGCGGTTGACGCCGACCGACTGCGTGGTTTGATTTCCACAGGTTTCTTTCGCCGATCGTGTTTCTTTCTGCGGTTGACGCCGACCGACTGCGTGGTTTGATTTCCACAGGTTTCTTTCGCCGATCGTGTTTCTTTCTGCGGTTGACGCCGACCGACTGCGTGGTTTGATTTCCACAGGTTTCTTTCGCCGATCGTGTCTCTTTCTGCGGTTGACGCCGAACGACTGCGTGGTTTGATTTCCACAGGTTTTTTTCGCCGACCGTGTTTCTTTCGGCGGTTGACGCCGGCCGACTGCGTGGTTTGATTTCCACAGGTTTCTTTCGCCGATCGTGTATCTTTCTGCGGTTGACGTCGACCGACTGCATGGTTTGATTTCCACAGGTTTCTTTCGCCGATCGTGTTTCTTTCTGCGGTTGACGCCGGCCGACTGCGTGGTTTGATTTCCACAGGTTTCTTTCGCCGATCGTGTCTCTTTCTGCGGTTGACGCCTACCGAGTGCTTGCTTTGATTTCCATAGGTTTCTTTCGCCGATCGTGTTTCTTGCTGCGGTTGACGCCGACCGACTGCGTGGTTTGATTTCCACAGGTTTCTTTCGCCGATCGTGTTTCTTTCTGCGGTTGAAGCCGACCGAGTGCGTGGTTTGATTTCTACAGGTTTCTTTCGCCGACCGTGTTTCTTTCGGCGGTTGACGCCGGCCGACTGCGTGGTTCGATTTCCACAGGTTTCTTTCGCCGATCGTGCATCTTTCTGCGGTTGACGTCGACCGACTGCGTGGTTTGATTTCCACAGGTTTCTTTCGCCGATCGTGTTTGTTTCTGCGGTTGACGCCGGCCGACTGCGTGGTTTGATTTCCACAGGTTTCTTTCGCCGATCGTATTTCTTTCTGCGGTTGACGCCGGCCGACTGCGTGGTTTGATTTCCACAGATTTCTTTCGCCGATCGTGTTTCTTTCTGCGGTTGACGCCGGCCGACTGCGTGGTTTGATTTCCACAGGTTTCTTTCGCCATTCGTGTTTCTTTCTGCGGTTGACGCTGGCCGACTGCGTGGTTTGATTTCCACAGGTTTCTTTCGCCGATCGTGTTTCTTTCTGCGGTTGACGCCGGCCGGCTGCGTGGTTTGATTCCCACTTGTTTCTTTCTGTGGTCGTGTCTCTTTCTTTCGTTGACATTGACCGACTTCGTTGTTTGATTTCCACTGGTTTCTTTCGCCGATGGTGTTTCTTTCTGCGGTTGACGCTGGCCGACTACGTGGTTTGATTTCCACAGGTTTCTTTCGCCGATCGTGTTTCTTTCTGCGGTTGACGCCGGCCGACTGCGTGGTTTGATTTCCACAGGTTTCTTTCGCCGATCGTGTTTCTTTCTGCGGTTGACGCCGGCCGACTGCGTGGTTTGATTTCCACAGGTTTCTTTCGCCGATCATGTTTCTTTCTGCGGTTGACGCCGACCGACTGCGTGGTTTCATTTCCACAGGTTTCTTTCGCCGATCGTGTTTCTTTCTGCGGTTGACGCCGACCGACTCTGTGGTTTGATTTCCACAGGTTTCTTTCGCCGATCTTGTTTCTTTCTGCGGTTGACGCCGACCGACTGCGTGGTTTGATTTCCACAGGTTTCTTTCGCCGATCGTGTCTTTCTGCGGTTGACGCCGACCGACTGCGTGGTTTGATTTCCACAGGTTTCTTTCGCCGACCATGTTTCTTTCGGCGGTTGACGCCGGCCGACTGCGTGGTTTGATTTCCACTGGTTTCTTTCTGTGGTCGTGTCTCTTTCTTTCGTAGACGCCGGCGGACTGACCGACTTCGTTGTTTGATTTCCACTCGTTTCTTTCGCCGATGGCGTTTCTTTCTGCGGTTGACGCTGGCCGACTGCGTGGTTGGATTTAAACTTGTTTCTTTCTGTTGTCGTGTCTCTTTCTGTCGTTGACGCTGACAGACTTCGTTGTTTGATTTCCACTGGTTTCTTTCGCCGATGGAATTTATTTCTGCGGTTGACACTGGCCGACTGCGTGGTTTGATTTCCACTGGTTTCTTTCTGTGGTCGTGTCTCTTTCTTTCGTAGACGCCGGCGGACTGACCGAATTCGTTGTTTGATTTCCACTGGTTTCTTTCGCCGATGGCGTTTTTTTCTGCGGTTGACGCTGGCCGACTGCGTGGTTTGATTTCCACTGGTTTCTTTCTGTGGTCGTGTCTCTTTCTTTCGTAGACGCCAGCGGACTGACCGACTTCGTTGTTTGATTTCCAAACGTTTCTTTCGCCGATGGCGTTTCTTTCTGCGGTTGACGCTGGCCGACTGCGTGGTTGGATTTCCACTTGTTTCTTTCTGTTGTCGTGTCTCTTTCTTTCGTTGACGCTGACCGACTTCGTTGTTTGATTTGCACTGGTTTCTTTCGCCGATGGCGTTTCTTTCTGCGGTTGACGCTGGCCGACTGCGTGGTTGGATTTCCACTTGTTTCTTTCTGTTGTCGTGTCTCTTTCTTTCGTTGACGCTGACCGACTTCGTTGTTTGATTTCCACTGGTTTCTTTCGCCGATGGCGTCTCTTTCTGCGGTTGACGCTGGCCGACTGCGTGGTTGGATTTCCACTTGTTCCTTTCTGTTGTCGTGTCTCTTTCTTTCGTTGACGCTGACCGACTTCGTTGTTTGATTTCCACTGGTTTCTTTCGCCGATGGCGTTTCTTTCTGCGGTTGACGCTGCCGACTGCGTGGTTTGGTTTCCACTGGTTTCTTTCTGTGGTCGTGTCTCTTTCTTTCGTTGACGCTGACCGACTTCGTTGTTTGATTTCCACTGGCTTCTTTCGCCGATGGCGTTTCTTTCTGCGGTTGACGCTGCCGACTGCGTGGTTTGGTTTCCACTGGTTTCTTTCTGTGGTCGTGTCTCTTTCTTTCGTAGACGTCGGCGGACTGAGCGACTTCGTTGTTTGATTTCCACTCGTTTGTTTCGCCGATCGTGTTTCTTTCTGCGGTTGACGCCGGCCGACTGCGTGGTTTGATTTTCACAGGTTTCTTTCGCCGATCTTGTTTCTTTCTGCGGTTGACGCCGGCCGACTGCGTGGTTTGATTTCCACAGGTTTCTTTCGCCGATCGTGTTTCTTTCTGCGGTTGACGCCGGCCGTTGCGTGGTTTGATTTCCACAGGTTTCTTTCGCCGATCGTGTTTCTTTCTGCGGTTGACGCTGGCCGACTGCGTGGTTTAATTTCCACTGGTTTCTTTCTGTGGTCGTGTCTCTTTCTTTCGTAGACGCCGGCGGACTGACCGACTTCGTTGTTTGATTTCCACTCGTTTCTTTCGCCGATCGTGTTTCTTTCTGCGGTTGACGCCGGTTGACTGCGTGGTTTGATTTTCACAGGTTTCTTTCTCTGATCGTGTTTCTTTCTGCTGTTGACGCCGGCCGACTGCGTGGTTTGGTTTCCACTGGTTTCTTTCGCCGATGGTGTTTCTTTCTGCGGTTGACGCTCGCCGACTACGTGGTTTGATTTCCACAGGTTTCTTTCGCCGATCGTGTTTCTTTCTGCGGTTGACGCCGGCCGACTGCGTGGTTTGATTTCCACTTGTTTCTTTCTGTGGTCATGTCTCTTTCTTTCGTTGACATTGACCGACTTCGTTGTTTGATTTCCACTGGTTTCTTTCGCCTATGGTGTTTCTTTCTGCGGTTGACGCTGACCGACTGCGTGGTTTAATTTCCACTGGTTTCTTTCTGTGGTCGTGTCTCTTTGTTTCGTTGACGCTGACCGACTTCGTTGTTTGATTTCCACTGGTTTCTTTCGCCGATAGTGTTTCTTTCTGCGGTTGACGCTGGCCGACTGCGTGGTTGGATTTCCACTTGTTCCTTTCTTTTGTCGTGTCTCTTTCTGTCGTTGACGCTGACCGACTTCGTTGTTTGATTTTCACTGGTTTCTTGCGCCGATGGTGTTTCTTTCTTCTGTTGACGCTGGCCGACTGCGTGGTTTGATTTCCACTCATTTATTTCTGTGGTCGTGTCTCTTTCTTTCGTTGACGCTGACCGATTCGTTGTTTGATTTCCACTCGTTTCTTTCGCCGATGGCGTTTCTTTCTGCGGTTGACACTGGCCGACTACGTGGTTGGATTTCCACATGTTTCTTTCTGTGGTCGTGTCTCTTTCTTTCGTTGACATTGACCGACTTCGTTGTTTGATTTTCACTGGTTTCTTGCGCCGATGGTGTTTCTGCTGTTGACGCTGACCGACTTCGTTGTTTGATTTCCACTGGTTTCTTTCGCCGATAGTGTTTCTTTCTTCTGTTGACGCTGGCCGACTGCGTGGTTTGATTTCCACTCATTTATTTCTGTGGTCGTGTCTCTTTCTTTCGTTGACGCTGACCGATTCGTTGTTTGATTTCCACTGGTTTCTTTCGCCGATAGTGTTTCTTTCTGCGGTTGACGCTGACCGACTGCGTGGTTTGATTTCCACTGGTTTCTTTCTGTGGTCGTGTTTCTTTCTTTCGTTGACGCTGACCGATTCGTTGTTTGATTTCCACTGCTTTCTTTCGCCGAGTGTGTTTCTTTCTGCGGTTGACGCTGGCCGACTACGTGGTTTGATTTCCACTTGTTTCTTTCTGTGGTCGTGTCTCTTTCTTTCGTTGAAATTGACCGACTTCGTTGTTTGATTTCCACTGGTTTCTTTCTGTGGTCGTGTCTCTTTCTTTCGTTGAAGCTGACCGACTTCGTTGTTTGATTTCCACTGGTTTCTTTCGCCGATGGCATTTATTTCTGCGGTTGACGCTGGCCGACTGCGTGGTTTTATTTCCACTGGTTTCCTTCTGTGGTCGTGTCTCTTTCTTTCGTAGACGCCAGCGGACTGACCGACTTCGTTGTTTGATTTCCACTGGCTTCTTTCGCCGATCGTGTTTCTTTCTGCGGTTGACGCCGGCCGACTGCGAGGTTTGATTTTCACAGGTTTCTTTCTCCGATCGTGTTTCTTTCTGCGGTTGACGCCGGCCGACTGCGTGGTTTGATTTCCACTGGTTTCTTTCGCCGATGGTGTTTCTTTCTGCGGTTGACGCTCGCCGACTACGTGGTTTGATTTCCACAGGTTTCTTTCGCCGATCGTGTTTCTTTCTGCGGTTGACGCCGGCCGACTGCGTGGTTTGATTTCCACAGGTTTCTTTCGCCGATCGTGTTTCTTTCTGCGATTGACGCCGGCCGACTGCGTGGTCTGATTTTCACAGGTTTCTTTCGCCGATCGTGTTTCTTTCTGCGGTTGACGCCGGCCGACTGCGTGGTTTGATTTCCACAGGTTTCTTTCGTCGATCGTGTCTCTTTCTTTCGTTGACATTGACCGACTTCGTTGTTTGATTTCCACTGGTTTCTTTCGCCGATAGTGTTTCTTTCTGCGGTTGACGCCGGCCGACTGCGTGGTTTGATTTCCACAGGTTTCTTTCGCCGATCGTGTTTCTTTCTGCGATTGACGCCGGCCGACTGCGTGGTCTGATTTTCACAGGTTTCTTTCGCCGATCGTGTTTCTTTCTGCGGTTGACGCTGACCGACTGCGTGGTTTGATTTCCACTGGTTTCTTTCTGTGGTCGTGTCTCTTTGTTTCGTTGACGCTGACCGACTTCGTTGTTTGATTTCCACTGGTTTCTTTCGCCGATAGTGTTTCTTTCTGCGGTTGACGCTTGCCGACTACGAGGCTTGACTTCCACTTGTTTCTTTCTGTTGTCGTGTCTCTTTCTTTCGTTGACGCTGACCGACTTCGTTGTTTGATTTCCACTGGTTTCTTTCGCCGATGGCGTTTCTTTCTGTGGTTGACGCTGGCCGACTGCGTGGTTGGATTTCCACTTGTTCCTTTCTGTTGTCGTGTCTCTTTCTTTCGTTGACGCTGACCGACTTCGTTGTTTGATTTGCACTGGTTTCTTTCGCCGATGGCGTTTCTTTCTGCGGTTGACGCTTGCCGACTGCGTGGTTTGATTTGCACTGGTTTCTTTCTGTGGTTCTGTCTCTTTCATTCGTAGACGCCGGCGGACTGACCAACTTCGTTGTTTGATTTCCACTCGTTTCTTTCGCCGATGGCGTTTCTTTCTGCGGTTGACACTGGCCGACTGCGTGGTTGGATTTCCACATGTTTCTTTCTGTTGTCGTGTCTCTTTCTGTCGTTGACGCTGACAGACTTCGTTGTTTGATTTCCACTGGCTTCTTTCGCCGATGGCGTTTTTTTCTGCGGTTGACGCTGGCCGACTGCGTGGTTTGATTTCCACTGGTTTCCTTCTGTGGTCGTGTCTCTTTCTTTCGTAGACGGCAGCGGACTGACCGACTTCGTTGTTTGATTTCCACACGTTTCTTTCGCCGATGGCGTTTCTTTCTGCGGTTGACGCTGGCCGACTGCGTGGTTGGATTTCCACTTGTTTCTTTCTGTTGTCGTGTCTCTTTCTTTCGTTGACGCTGACCGACTTCGTTGTTTGATTTCCACTGGTTTCTTTCGCCGATGGCGTTTCTTTCTGTGGTTGACGCTGGCCGACTGCGTGGTTGGATTTCCACTTGTTTCTTTCTGTTGTCGTGTCTCTTTCTTTCGTTGACGCTGACCGACTTCGTTGTTTGATTTCCACTGGTTTCTTTCGCCGATGGCGTTTCTTTCTGCGGTTGACGCTGGCCGACTGCGTGGTTGGATTTCCACTTGTTTCTTTCTGTTGTCGTGTCTCTTTCTTTCGTTGACGCTGACCGACTTCGTTGTTTGATTTCCACTGGTTTCTTTCGCCGATGGCGTCTCTTTCTGCGGTTGACGCTGGCCGACTGCGTGGTTTGATTTGCACTGGTTTCTTTCTGTGGTCGTGTCTCTTTCTTTCGTAGACGCCGGCGGACTGACCGACTTCGTTTTTGATTTCCACTCGTTTCTTTCGCCGATGGCGTTTCTTTCTGCGGTTGACACTGGCCGACTGCGTGGTTGGATTTCCACATGTTTCTTTCTTTTGTCGTGTCTCTTTCTGTCGTTGACGCTGACAGACTTCGTTGTTTGATTTCCACTGGCTTCTTTCGCCGATGGCGTTTCTTTCTGCAGTTGACGCTGGCCGACTGCGTGGTTTGATTTGCACTGGTTTCTTTCTGTGGTTCTGTCTCTTTCATTCGTAGACGCCGGCGGACTGACCAACTTCGTTGTTTGATTTCCACTCGTTTCTTTCGCCGATGGCGTTTCTTTCTGCGGTTGACACTCGCCGACTGCGTGGTTGGATTTCCACATGTTTCTTTCTGTTGTCGTGTCTCTTTCTGTCGTTGACGCTGACAGACTTCGTTGTTTGATTTCCACTGGCTTCTTTCGCCGATGGCGTTTTTTTCTGCGGTTGACGCTGGCCGACTGCGTGGTTGGATTTCCACTTGTTTCTTTCTGTTGTCGTGTCTCTTTCTTTCATTGACGCTGACCGACTTCGTTGTTTGATTTCCACTGGTTTCTTTCGCCGATAGTGTTTCTTTCTTTCGTTGACGCTGACCGATTCGTTGTTTGATTTTCACTGGTTTCTTTCTGTGGTCGTGTCTCTTTCTTTCGTTGACGCTGACCGATTCGTTGTTTGATTTCCACTGGTTTCTTTCGCCGATGGTGTTTCTGCTGTTGACGCTGACCGACTTCGTTGTTTGATTTCCACTGGTTTCTTTCGCCGATAGTGTTTCTTTCTTCTGTTGACGCTGGCCGACTGCGTGGTTTGATTTCCACTCGTTTATTTCTGTGGTCGTGTCTCTTTCTTTCGTTGACGCTGACCGATTCGTTGTTTGATTTCCACTGGTTTCTTTCGCCGATAGTGTTTCTTTCTGCGGTTGACGCTGACCGACTGCGTGGTTTGATTTCCACTGGTTTCTTTCTGTCGTCGTGTTTCTTTCTTTCGTTGACGCTGACCGATTCGTTGTTTGATTTCCACTGGTTTCTTTCGCCGATAGTGTTTCTTTCTGCGGTTTACGCTGACCGACTGCGTGGTTTGATTTCCACTGGTTTCTTTCTGTGGTCGTGTCTCTTTCTTTCGTTGACGCTGACCGATTCGTTGTTTGATTTCCACTGGTTTCTTTCGCCGATGGTGTTTCTTTCTGCGGCTGACGCTGGCCGACTACGTGGTTTGATTTCCACTTGTTTCTTTCTGTGGTCGTGTCTCTTTCTTTTGTTGACATTGACCGACTTCGTTGTTTGATTTCCACTGGTTTCTTTCTGTGGTCGTGTCTCTTTCTTTCGTTGACATTGACCGACTTCGTTGTTTGATTTTCACTGGTTTCTTGCGCCGATGGTGTTTCTTTCTGCGGTTGACGCTTGCCGACTACGAGGCTTGACTTCCACTTGTTTCTTTCTGTGGTCGTGTCTCTTTCTTTCGCTGACATTGACCGACTTCGTTGTTTGATTTTCACTGGTTTTTTTCTGTGGTCGTGTCTCTTTCTTTCGTTGACGCTGACCGATTCGTTGTTTGATTTCCACTGGTTTCTTTCGCCGATAGTGTTTCTTTCTTCTGTTGACGCTGGCCGACTGCGTGGTTTGATTTCCACTCGTTTATTTCTGTGGTCGTGTCTCTTTCTTTCGTTGACGCTGACCAATCCGTTGTTTGATTTCCACTGGTTTCTTTCGCCGATAGTGTTTCTTTCTGCGGTTTACGCTGACCGACTGCGTGGTTTGATTTCCACTGGTTTCGTTCTGTGGTCGTGTCTCTTTCTTTCGTTGAAATTGACCGACTTCATTGTTTGATTTCCACTGGTTTCTTTCTGTGGTCGTGTCTCTTTCTTTCGTTGAAGCTGACCGACTTCGTTGTTTGATTTCCACTGGTTTCTTTCGCCGATGGCATTTATTTCTGCGGTTGACGCTGGCCGACTGCGTGGTTTGATTTCCACTGGTTTCTTTCTGTGGTCGTGTTTCTTTCTTTCGTTGACGCTGACCGATTCGTTGTTTGATTTCCACTGGTTTCTTTCGCCGATAGTGTTTCTTTCTTCTGTTGACGCTGGCCGACTGCGTGGTTTGATTTCCACTCGTTTATTTCTGTGGTCGTGTCTCTTTCTTTCGTTGACGCTGACCGATTCGTTGTTTGATTTCCACTGGTTTCTTACGCCGATAGTGTTTCTTTCTGCGGTTGACGCTGACCGACTGCGTGGTTTGATTTCCACTGGTTTCTTTCTGTGGTCGTGTTTCTTTCTTTCGTTGACGCTGACCGATTCGTTGTTTGATTTCCACTGGTTTCTTTCGCCGATGGTGTTTCTTTCTGCGGTTGACGCTGGCCGACTACGTGGTTTGATTTCCACTTGTTTCTTTCTGTGGTCGTGTCTCTTTCTTTCGTTGAAATTGACCGACTTCGTTGTTTGATTTCCACTGGTTTCTTTCTGTGGTCGTGTCTCTTTCTTTCGTTGAAGCTGACCGACTTCGTTGTTTGATTTCCACTGGTTTCTTTCGCCGATGGCATTTATTTCTGCGGTTGACGCTGGCCGACTGCGTGGTTTGATTTCCACTGGTTTCTTTCTGTGGTCGTGTTTCTTTCTTTCGTTGACGCTGACCGATTCGTTGTTTGATTTCCACTGGTTTCTTTCGCCGATAGTGTTTCTTTCTGCGGTTTACGCTGACCGACTGCGTGGTTTGATTTCCACTGGTTTCTTTCTGTGGTCGTGTCTCTTTCTTTCGTTGACGCTGACCGATTCGTTGTTTGATTTCCACTGGTTTCTTTCGCCGATGGTGTTTCTTTCTGCGGTTGACGCTGGCCGACTACGTGGTTTGATTTCCACTTGTTTCTTTCTGTGGTCGTGTCTCTTTCTTTCGTTGAAATTGACCGACTTCGTTGTTTGATTTCCACTGGTTTCTTTCTGTGGTCGTGTCTCTTTCTTTCGTTGACGCTGACCGACTTCTTTGTTTGATTTCCACTGGTTTCTTTCGCCGATAGTGTTTCTTTCTTCTGTTGACGCTGGCCGACTGCGTGGTTTGATTTCCACTCGTTTATTTCTCTGGTCGTGTCTCTTTCTTTCGTTGACGCTGACCGATTCGTTGTTTGATTTCCACTGGTTTCTTTCGCCGATAGTGTTTCTTTCTGCGGTTGACGCTGACCGACTGCGTGGTTTGATTTCCACTGGTTTCTTTCTGTGGTTGTGTTTCTTTCTTTCGTTGACGCTGACCGATTCGTTGTTTGATTTCCACTGGTTTCTTTCGCCGATAGTGTTTCTTTCTGCGGTTTACGCTGACCGACTGCGTGGTTTGATTTCCACTGGTTTCTTTCTGTGGTCGTGTCTCTTTCTTTCGTTGACGCTGACCGATTCGTTGTTTGATTTCCACTGGTTTCTTTCGCCGATGGTGTTTCTTTCTGCGGTTGACGCTGGCCGACTACGTGGTTTGATTTCCACTTGTTTCTTTCTGTGGTCGTGTCTCTTTCTTTCGTTGAAATTGACCGACTTCGTTGTTTGATTTCCACTGGTTTCTTTCTGTGGTCGTGTCTCTTTCTTTCGTTGAAGCTGACCGACTTCGTTGTTTGATTTCCACTGGTTTCTTTCGCCGATGGCATTTATTTCTGCGGTTGACGCTGGCCGACTGCGTGGTTTGATTTCCACTGGTTTCCTTCTGTGGTCGTGTCTCTTTCTTTCGTAGACGCCAGCGGACTGACCGACTTCGTTGTTTGATTTCCACTGGCTTCTTTCGCCGATGGCGTTTTTTTCTGCGGTTGACGCTGGCCGACTGCGTGGTTGGATTTCCACTTGTTTCTTTCTGGTGTCGTGTCTCTTTCTTTCGTTGACGCTGACCGACTTCGTTGTTTGATTTCCACTGGTTTCTTTCTGTGGTCGTGTCTCTTTCTTTCGTAGACGCCGGCGGACTGACCGACTTCGTTGTTTGATTTCCACTGGCTTCTTTCGCCGATGGCGTTTTTTTCTGCGGTTGACGCTGGCCGACTGCGTGGTTTGATTTCCACTGGATCCTTCTGTGGTCGTGTCTCTTTCTTTCGTAGACGCCAGCGGACTGACCGACTTCGTTGTTTGATTTCCACACGTTTCTTTCGCCGATGGCGTTTATTTCTGCGGTTGACGCTGGCCGACTGCGTGGTTGGATTTCCACTTGTTTCTTTCTGTTGTCGTGTCTCTTTCTTTCGTTGACGCTGACCGACTTCGTTGTTTGATTTCCACTGGTTTCTTTCGCCGATGGCGTTTCTTTCTGTGGTTGACGCTGGCCGACTGCGTGGTTGGATTTCCACTTGTTTCTTTCTGTTGTAGTGTCTCTTTCTTTCGTTGACGCTGACCGACTTCGTTGTTTGATTTCACTGGTTTCTTTCGCCGATGGCGTCTCTTTCTGCGGTTGACGCTGGCCGACTGCGTGGTTGGATTTCCACTTGTTCCTTTCTGTTGTCGTGTCTCTTTCTTTCGTTGACGCTGACCGACTTCGTTGTTTGATTTGCACTGGTTTCTTTCGCCGATGGCGTTTCTTTCTGCGGTTGACGCTGGCCGACTGCGTGGTTTGATTTGCACTGGTTTCTTTCTGTGGTTCTGTCTCTTTCATTCGTAGACGCCGGCGGACTGACCAACTTCGTTGTTTGATTTCCACTCGTTTCTTTCGCCGATGGCGTTTCTTTCTGCGGTTGACACTGGCCGACTGCGTGGTTGGATTTCCACTTGTTTCTTTCTGTTGTCGTGTCTCTTTCTGTCGTTGACGCTGACAGACTTCGTTGTTTGATTTCCACTGGCTTCTTTCGCCGATGGCGTTTTTTTCTGCGGTTGACGCTGGCCGACTGCGTGGTTTGATTTCCACTGGTTTCCTTCTGTGGTCGTGTCTCTTTCTTTCGTAGACGCCAGCGGACTGACCGACTTCGTTGTTTGATTTCCACACGTTTCTTTCGCCGATGGCGTTTCTTTCTGCGGTTGACGCTGGCCGACTGCGTGGTTGGATTTCCACTTGTTTCTTTCTGTGTTCGTGTCTCTTTCTTTCGTTGACGCTGACCGACTTCGTTGTTTGATTTCCACTGGTTTCTTTCGCCGATGGCGTTTCTTTCTGTGGTTGACGCTGGCCGACTGCGTGGTTGGATTTCCACTTGTTTCTTTCTGTTGTCGTGTCTCTTTCTTTCGTTGACGCTGACCGACTTCGTTGTTTGATTTCCACTGGTTTCTTTCGCCGATGGCGTTTCTTTCTGCGGTTGACGCTGGCCGACTGCGTGGTTGGATTTCCACTTGTTTCTTTCTGTTGCCGTGTCTCTTTCTTTCGTTGACGCTGACCGACTTCGTTGTTTGATTTCCACTGGTTTCTTTCGCCGATGGCGTCTCTTTCTGCGGTTGACGCTGGCCGACTGCGTGGTTTGATTTGCACTGGTTTCTTTCTGTGGTCGTGTCTCTTTCTTTCGTAGACGCCGGCGGACTGACCGACTTCGTTTTTGATTTCCACTCGTTTCTTTCGCCGATGGCGTTTCTTTCTGCGGTTGACACTGGCCGACTGCGCGGTTGGATTTCCACATGTTTCTTTCTTTTGTCGTGTCTCTTTCTGTCGTTGACGCTGACAGACTTCGTTGTTTGATTTCCACTGGCTTCTTTCGCCGATGGCGTTTCTTTCTGCAGTTGACGCTGGCCGACTGCGTGGTTTGATTTGCACTGGTTTCTTTCTGTGGTTCTGTCTCTTTCATTCGTAGACGCCGGCGGACTGACCAACTTCGTTGTTTGATTTCCACTCGTTTCTTTCGCCGATGGCGTTTCTTTCTGCGGTTGACACTCGCCGACTGCGTGGTTGGATTTCCACATGTTTCTTTCTGTTGTCGTGTCTCTTTCTGTCGTTGACGCTGACAGACTTCGTTGTTTGATTTCCACTGGCTTCTTTCGCCGATGGCGTTTTTTTCTGCGGTTGACGCTGGCCGACAGCGTGGTTTGATTTCCACTGGTTTCCTTCTGTGGTCGTGTCTCTTTCTATCGTAGACGCCAGTGGACTGACCGACTTCGTTGTTTGATTTCCACACGTTTCTTTCGCCGATGGCGTTTCTTTCTGCGGTTGACGCTGGCCGACTGCGTGGTTGGATTTCCACTTGTTTCTTTCTGTTGTCGTGTCTCTTTCTTTCGTTGACGCTGACCGACTTCGTTGTTTGATTTCCACTGGTTTCTTTCGCCGATGGCGTTTCTTTCTGTGGTTGACGCTGGCCGACTGCGTGGTTGGATTTCCACTTGTTTCTTTCTGTTGTCGTGTCTCTTTCTTTCGTTGACGCTGACCGACTTCGTTGTTTGATTTCCACTGGTTTCTTTCGCCGATGGCGTTTCTTTCTGCGGTTGACGCTGGCCGACTGCGTGGTTGGATTTCCACTTGTTTCTTTCTGTTGTCGTGTCTCTTTCTTTCGTTGACGCTGACCGACTTCGTTGTTTGATTTCCACTGGTTTCTTTCGCCGATGGCGTCTCTTTCTGCGGTTGACGCTGGCCGACTGCGTGGTTTGATTTGCACTGGTTTCTTTCTGTGGTCGTGTCTCTTTCTTTCGTAGACGCCGGCGGACTGACCGACTTCGTTTTTGATTTCCACTCGTTTCTTTCGCCGATGGCGTTTCTTTCTGCGGTTGACACTGGCCGACTGCGTGGTTGGATTTCCACTTGTTTCTTTCTGTTGTCGTGTCTCTTTCTTTCGTTGACGCTGACCGACTTCGTTGTTTGATTTCCACTGGTTTCTTTCGCCGATGGCGTTTCCTTCTGCGGTTGACGCTGGCCGACTGCGTGGTTGGATTTCCACTTGTTCCTTTCTGTTGTCGTGTCTCTTTCTATCGTTGACGCTGACCGACTTCGTTGTTTGATTTCCACTGGTTTCTTTCGCCGATAGCGTTTCTTTCTGCGGTTGACGCTGGCCGACTGCGTGGTTTGATTTGCACTGGTTTCTTTCTGTGGTCGTGTCTCTTTCTTTCGTAGACGCCGGCGGACTGACCGACTTCGTTTTTGATTTCCACTCGTTTCTTTCGCCGATGGCGTTTCTTTCTGCGGTTGACACTGGCCGACTGCGTGGTTGGATTTCCACATGTTTCTTTCTGTTGTCGTGTCTCTTTCTGTCGTTGACGCTGACAGACATCGTTGTTTGATTTCCACTGGTTTCTTTCGCCGATGGCGTTTCTTTCTGCGGTTGACGCTGGCCGACTGCGTGGTTTGATTTGCACTGGTTTCTTTCTGTGGTCGTGTCTCTTTCTTTCGTAGACGCCGGCGGACTGACCGACTTCGTTGTTTGATTTCCACTGGTTTCTTTCGCCGATGGTGTTTCTTTCTGCGGTTGACGCTGGCCGACTACGTGGTTTGATTTCCACTTGTTTCTTTCTGTGGTCGTGTCTCTTTCTTTCGTTGAAATTGACCGACTTCGTTGTTTGATTTCCACTGGTTTCTTTCTGTGGTCGTGTCTCTTTCTTTCGTTGACGCTGACCGACTTCTTTGTTTGATTTCCACTGGTTTCTTTCGCCGATAGTGTTTCTTTCTGCGGTTGACGCTGACCGACTGCGTGGTTTGATTTCCACTGGTTTCTTTCTGTGGTTGTGTTTCTTTCTTTCGTTGACGCTGACCGATTCGTTGTTTGATTTCCACTGGTTTCTTTCGCCGATAGTGTTTCTTTCTGCGGTTTACGCTGACCGACTGCGTGGTTTGATTTCCACTGGTTTCTTTCTGTGGTCGTGTCTCTTTCTTTCGTTGACGCTGACCGATTCGTTGTTTGATTTCCACTGGTTTCTTTCGCCGATGGTGTTTCTTTCTGCGGTTGACGCTGGCCGACTACGTGGTTTGATTTCCACTTGTTTCTTTCTGTGGTCGTGTCTCTTTCTTTCGTTGAAATTGACCGACTTCGTTGTTTGATTTCCACTGGTTTCTTTCTGTGGTCGTGTCTCTTTCTTTCGTTGAAACTGACCGACTTCGTTGTTTGATTTCCACTGGTTTCTTTCGCCGATGGCATTTATTTCTGCGGTTGACGCTGGCCGACTGCGTGGTTTGATTTCCACTGGTTTCCTTCTGTGGTCGTGTCTCTTTCTTTCGTAGACGCCAGCGGACTGACCGACTTCGTTGTTTGATTTCCACTGGCTTCTTTCGCCGATGGCGTTTTTTTCTGCGGTTGACGCTGGCCGACTGCGTGGTTGGATTTCCACTGGTTTTTTTCTGTGGTCGTGTCTCTTTCTTTCGTAGACGCCGGCGGACTGACCGACTTCGTTGTTTGATTTCCACTGGCTTCTTTCGCCGATGGCGTTTTTTTCTGTGGTTGACGCTGGCCGACTGCGTGGTTTGATTTCCACTGGTTTCCTTCTGTGGTCGTGTCTCTTTCTTTCGTAGACGCCAGCGGACTGACCGACTTCGTTGTTTGATTTCCACACGTTTCTTTCGCCGATGGCGTTTATTTCTGCGGTTGACGCTGGCCGACTGCGTGGTTGGATTTCCACTTGTTTCTTTCTGTTGTCGTGTCTCTTTCTTTCGTTGACGCTGACCGACTTCGTTGTTTGATTTCCACTGGTTTCTTTCGCCGATGGCGTTTTTTTCTGCGGTTGACGCTGGCCGACTGCGTGGTTTGATTTCCACTGGTTTCCTTCTGTGGTCGTGTCTCTTTCTTTCGTAGACGCCAGCGGACTGACCGACTTCGTTGTTTGATTTCCACACGTTTCTTTCGCCGATGGCGTTTCTTTCTGCGGTTGACGCTGGCCGACTGCGTGGTTGGATTTCCACTTGTTTCTTTCTGTTGTCGTGTCTCTTTCTGTCGTTGACGCTGACCGACTTCGTTGTTTGATTTCCACTGGTTTCTTTCGCCGATGGCGTTTCTTTCTGTGGTTGACGCTGGCCGACTGCGTGGTTGGATTTCCACTTGTTTCTTTCTGTTGTCGTGTCTCTTTCTTTCGTTGACGCTGACCGACTTCGTTGTTTGATTTCCACTGGTTTCTTTCGCCGATGGCGTTTCTTTCTGCGGTTGACGCTGGCCGACTGCGTGGTTGGATTTCCACTTGTTTCTTTCTGTTGTCGTGTCTCTTTCTTTCGTTGACGCTGACCGACTTCGTTGTTTGATTTCCACTGGTTTCTTTCGCCGATGGCGTCTCTTTCTGCGGTTGACGCTGGCCGACTGCGTGGTTTGATTTGCACTGGTTTCTTTCTGTGGTCGTGTCTCTTTCTTTCGTTGAAATTGACCGACTTCGTTGTTTGATTTCCACTGGTTTCTTTCGCCGATGGCATTTATTTCTGCGGTTGACGCTGGCCGACTGCGTGGTTTGATTTCCACTGGTTTCCTTCTGTGGTCGTGTCTCTTTCTTTCGTAGACGCCAGCGGACTGACCGACTTCGTTGTTTGATTTCCACTGGCTTCTTTCGCCGATGGCGTTTTTTTCTGCGGTTGACGCTGGCCGACTGCGTGGTTGGATTTCCACTTGTTTCTTTCTGGTGTCGTGTCTCTTTCTTTCGTTGACGCTGACCGACTTCGTTGTTTGATTTCCACTGGTTTTTTTCTGTGGTCGTGTCTCTTTCTTTCGTAGACGCCGGCGGACTGACCGACTTCGTTGTTTGATTTCCACTGGCTTCTTTCGCCGATGGCGTTTTTTTCTGCGGTTGACGCTGGCCGACTGCGTGGTTTGATTTCCACTGGTTTCCTTCTGTGGTCGTGTCTCTTTCTTTCGTAGACGCCAGCGGACTGACCGACTTCGTTGTTTGATTTCCACACGTTTCTGTCGCCGATGGCGTTTATTTCTGCGGTTGACGCTGGCCGACTGCGTGGTTGGATTTCCACTTGTTTCTTTCTGTTGTCGTGTCTCTTTCTTTCGTTGACGCTGACCGACTTCGTTGTTTGATTTCCACTGGTTTCTTTCGCCGATGGCGTTTCTTTCTGTGGTTGACGCTGGCCGACTGCGTGGTTGGATTTCCACTTGTTTCTTTCTGTTGTAGTGTCTCTTTCTTTCGTTGACGCTGACCGACTTCGTTGTTTGATTTCACTGGTTTCTTTCGCCGATGGCGTCTCTTTCTGCGGTTGACGCTGGCCGACTGCGTGGTTGGATTTCCACTTGTTCCTTTCTGTTGTCGTGTCTCTTTCTTTCGTTGACGCTGACCGACTTCGTTGTTTGATTTGCACTGGTTTCTTTCGCCGATGGCGTTTCTTTCTGCGGTTGACGCTGGCCGACTGCGTGGTTTGATTTGCACTGGTTTCTTTCTGTGGTTCTGTCTCTTTCATTCGTAGACGCCGGCGGACTGACCAACTTCGTTGTTTGATTTCCACTCGTTTCTTTCGCCGATGGCGTTTCTTTCTGCGGTTGACACTGGCCGACTGCGTGGTTGGATTTCCACATGTTTCTTTCTGTTGTCGTGTCTCTTTCTGTCGTTGACGCTGACAGACTTCGTTGTTTGATTTCCACTGGCTTCTTTCGCCGATGGCGTTTTTTTCTGCGGTTGACGCTGGCCGACTGCGTGGTTTGATTTCCACTGGTTTCCTTCTGTGGTCGTGTCTCTTTCTTTCGTAGACGCCAGCGGACTGACCGACTTCGTTGTTTGATTTCCACACGTTTCTTTCGCCGATGGCGTTTCTTTCTGCGGTTGACGCTGGCCGACTGCGTGGTTGGATTTCCACTTGTTTCTTTCTGTTGTCGTGTCTCTTTCTTTCGTTGACGCTGACCGACTTCGTTGTTTGATTTCCACTGGTTTCTTTCGCCGATGGCGTTTCTTTCTGTGGTTGACGCTGGCCGACTGCGTGGTTGGATTTCCACTTGTTTCTTTCTGTTGTCGTGTCTCTTTCTTTCGTTGACGCTGGCCGACTTCGTTGTTTGATTTCCACTGGTTTCTTTCGCCGATGGCGTTTCTTTCTGCGGTTGACGCTGGCCGACTGCGTGGTTGGATTTCCACTTGTTTCTTTCTGTTGTCGTGTCTCTTTCTTTCGTTGACGCTGACCGACTTCGTTGTTTGATTTCCACTGGTTTCTTTCGCCGATGGCGTCTCTTTCTGCGGTTGACGCTGGCCGACTGCGTGGTTTGATTTGCACTGGTTTCTTTCTGTGGTCGTGTCTCTTTCATTCGTAGACGCCGGCAGACTGACCAACTTCGTTTTTGATTTCCACTCGTTTCTTTCGCCGATGGCATTTCTTTCTGCGGTTGACACTGGCCGACTGCGTGGTTGGATTTCCACATGTTTCTTTCTGTTGTCGTGTCTCTTTCTGTCGTTGACGCTGACAGTCTTCGTTGTTTGATTTCCACTGGCTTCTTTCGCCGATGGCGTTTTTTTCTGCGGTTGACGCTGGCCGACTGCGTGGTTTGATTTCCACTTGTTCCTTTCTGTTGTCGTGTCTCTTTCTATCGTTGACGCTGACCGACTTCGTTGTTTGATTTCCACTGGTTTCTTTCGCCGATGGCGTCTCTTTCTGCGGTTGACGCTGGCCGACTGCGTGGTTGGATTTCCACTTGTTCCTTTCTGTTGTCGTGTCTCTTTCTTTCGTTGACGCTGACCGACTTCGTTGTTTGATTTGCACTGGTTTCTTTCGCCGATGGCGTTTCTTTCTGCGGTTGACGCTGGCCGACTGCGTGGTTTGATTTCCACTGGTTTCCTTCTGTGGTCGTGTCTCTTTCTTTCGTAGACGCCAGCGGACTGACCGACTTCGTTGTTTGATTTCCACACGTTTCTTTCGCCGATGGCGTTTCTTTCTGCGGTTGACGCTGGCCGACTGCGTGGTTGGATTTCCACTTGTTTCTTTCTGTTGTCGTGTCTCTTTCTTTCGTTGACGCTGACCGACTTCGTTGTTTGATTTCCACTGGTTTCTTTCGCCGATGGCGTTTCTCTTTGTGGTTGACGCTGGCCGACTGCGTGGTTGGATTTCCACTTGTTTCTTTCTGTTGTCGAGTCTCTTTCTTTCGTTGACGCTGACCGACTTCGTTGTTTGATTTCCACTGGTTTCTTTCGCCGATGGCGTTTCTTTCTGCGGTTGACGCTGGCCGACTGCGTGGTTGGATTTCCACTTGTTTCTTTCTGTTGTCGTGTCTCTTTCTTTCGTTGACGCTGACCGACTTCGTTGTTTGATTTCCACTGGTTTCTTTCGCCGATGGCGTCTCTTTCTGCGGTTGACGCTGGCCGACTGCGTGGTTTGATTTGCACTGGTTTCTTTCTGTGGTCGTGTCTCTTTCTTTCGTAGACGCCGGCGGACTGACCGACTTCGTTTTTGATTTCCACTCGTTTCTTTCGCCGATGGCGTTTCTTTCTGCGGTTGACACTGGCCGACTGCGTGGTTGGATTTCCACATGTTTCTTTCTGTTGTCGTGTCTCTTTCTGTCGTTGACGCTGACAGACTTCGTTGTTTGATTTCCACTGGCTTCTTTCGCCGATGGCGTTTTTTTCTGCGGTTGACGCTGGCCGACTGCGTGGTTTGATTTCCACTGGTTTCCTTCTGTGGTCGTGTCTCTTTCTTTCGTAGACGCCAGCGGACTGACCGACTTCGTTGTTTGATTTCCACACGTTTCTTTCGCCGATGGCGTTTCTTTCTGCGGTTGACGCTGGCCGACTGCGTGGTTGGATTTCAACTTGTTTCTTTCTGTTGTCGTGTCTCTTTCTTTCGTTGACGCTGACCGACTTCGTTGTTTGATTTCCACTGGTTTCTTTCGCCGATGGCGTTTCTCTTTGTGGTTGACGCTGGCCGACTGCGTGGTTGGATTTCCACTTGTTTCTTTCTGTTGTCGAGTCTCTTTCTTTCGTTGACGCTGACCGACTTCGTTGTTTGATTTCCACTGGTTTCTTTCGCCGATGGCGTTTCTTTCTGCGGTTGACGCTGGCCGACTGCGTGGTTGGATTTCCACTTGTTTCTTTCTGTTGTCGTGTCTCTTTCTTTCGTTGACGCTGACCGACTTCGTTGTTTGATTTCCACTGGTTTCTTTCGCCGATGGCGTCTCTTTCTGCGGTTGACGCTGGCCGACTGCGTGGTTTGATTTGCACTGGTTTCTTTCTGTGGTCGTGTCTCTTTCTTTCGTAGACGCCGGCGGACTGACCGACTTCGTTTTTGATTTCCACTCGTTTCTTTCGCCGATGGCGTTTCTTTCTGCGGTTGACACTGGCCGACTGCGTGGTTGGATTTCCACATGTTTCTTTCTTTTGTCGTGTCTCTTTCTGTCGTTGACGCTGACAGACTTCGTTGTTTGATTTCCACTGGCTTCTTTCGCCGATGGCGTTTCTTTCTGCAGTTGACGCTGGCCGACTGCGTGGTTGGATTTCCACTTGTTTCTTTCTGTTGTCGTGTCTCTTTCTTTCGTTGACGCTGACCGACTTCGTTGTTTGATTTCCACTGGTTTCTTTCGCCGATGGCGTTTCTTTCTGCGGTTGACGCTGGCCGACTGCGTGGTTGGATTTCCACTTGTTTCTTTCTGTTGTCGTGTCTCTTTCTTTCGTTGACGCTGACCGATTCGTTGTTTGATTTCCACTGGTTTCTTTCGCCGATAGTGTTTCTTTCTGCGGTTTACGCTGACCGACTGCGTGGTTTGATTTCCACTGGTTTCTTTCTGTGGTCGTGTCTCTTTCTTTCGTTGACGCTGACCGATTCGTTGTTTGATTTCCACAGGTTTCTTTCGCCGATGGTGTTTCTTTCTGCGGTTGACGCTGGCCGACTACGTGGTTTGATTTCCACTTGTTTCTTTCTGTGGTCGTGTCTCTTTCTTTCGTTGACATTGACCGACTTCGTTGTTTGATTTCCACTGGTTTCTTTCTGTGGTCGTGTCTCTTTCTTTCGTTGACATTGACCGACTTCGTTGTTTGATTTTCACTGGTTTCTTGCGCCGAGGGTGTTTCTTTCTGCGGTTGACGCTTGCCGACTACGAGGCTTGACTTCCACTTGTTTCTTTCTGTGGTCGTGTCTCTTTCTTTCGCTGACATTCACCGACTTCGTTGTTTGATTTTCACTGGTTTTTTCTGTGGTCGTGTCTCTTTCTTTCGTTGACGCTGACCGATTCGTTGTTTGATTTCCACTGGTTTCTTTCGCCGATAGTGTTTCTTTCTTCTGTTGACGCTGGTCGACTGCGTGGTTTGATTTCCACTCGTTTATTTCTGTGGTCGTGTCTCTTTCTTTCGTTGACGCTGACCGATTCGTTGTTTGATTTCCACTGGTTTCTTTCGCCGATAGTGTTTCTTTCTGCGGTTGACGCTGACCGACTGCGTGGTTTGATTTCCACTGGTTTCTTTCTGTGGTCGTGTTTCTTTCTTTCGTTGACGCTGACCGATTCGTTGTTTGATTTCCACTGGTTTCTTTCGCCGATAGTGTTTCTTTCTGCGGTTTACGCTGACCGACTGCGTGGTTTGATTTCCACTGGTTTCTTTCTGTGGTCGTGTCTCTTTCTTTCGTTGACGCTGACCGATTCGTTGTTTGATTTCCACTGGTTTCTTTCGCCGATGGTGTTTCTTTCTGCGGTTGACGCTGGCCGACTACGTGGTTTGATTTCCACTTGTTTCTTTCTGTGGTCGTGTCTCTTTCTTTCGTTGAAATTGACCGACTTCGTTGTTTGATTTCCACTGGTTTCTTTCTGTGGTCGTGTCTCTTTCTTTCGTTGAAGCTGACCGACTTCGTTGTTTGATTTCCACTGGTTTCTTTCGCCGATGGCATTTATTTCTGCGGTTGACGCTGGCCGACTGCGTGGTTTGATTTCCACTGGTTTCTTTCTGTGGTCGTGTTTCTTTCTTTCGTTGACGCTGACCGATTCGTTGTTTGATTTCCACTGGTTTCTTTCGCCGATAGTGTTTCTTTCTGCGGTTTACGCTGACCGACTGCGTGGTTTGATTTCCACTGGTTTCTTTCTGTGGTCGTGTCTCTTTCTTTCGTTGACGCTGACCGATTCGTTGTTTGATTTCCACTGGTTTCTTTCGCCGATAGTGTTTCTTTCTTCTGTTGACGCTGGTCGACTGCGTGGTTTGATTTCCACTTGTTTATTTCTGTGGTCGTGTCTCTTTCTTTCGTTGACGCTGACCGATTCGTTGTTTGATTTCCACTGGTTTCTTTCGCCGATAGTGTTTCTTTCTGCGGTTGACGCTGACCGACTGCGTGGTTTGATTTCCACTGGTTTCTTTCTGTGGTCGTGTTTCTTTCTTTCGTTGACGCTGACCGATTCGTTGTTTGATTTCCACTGGTTTCTTTCTCCGATAGTGTTTCTTTCTGCGGTTTACCCTGACCGACTGCGTGGTTTGATTTCCACTGGTTTCTTTCTGTGGTCGTGTCTCTTTCTTTCGTTGACGCTGACCGATTCGTTGTTTGATTTCCACTGGTTTCTTTCGCCGATGGTGTTTCTTTCTGCGGTTGACGCTGGCCGACTACGTGGTTTGATTTCCACTTGTTTCTTTCTGTGGTCGTGTCTCTTTCTTTCGTTGAAGCTGACCGACTTCGTTGTTTGATTTCCACTGGTTTCTTTCGCCGATGGCATTTATTTCTGCGGTTGACGCTGGCCGACTGCGTGGTTTGATTTCCACTGGTTTCTTTCTGTGGTCGTGTTTCTTTCTTTCGTTGACGCTGACCGATTCGTTGTTTGATTTCCACTGGTTTCTTTCGCCGATAGTGTTTCTTTCTGCGGTTTACGCTGACCGACTGCGTGGTTTGATTTCCACTGGTTTCTTTCTGTGGTCGTGTCTCTTTCTTTCGTTGACGCTGACCGATTCGTTGTTTGATTTCTACTGGTTTCTTTCGCCGATGGTGTTTCTTTCTGCGGTTGACGCTGGCCGACTACGTGGTTTGATTTCCACTTGTTTCTTTCTGTGGTCGTGTCTCTTTCTTTCGTTGAAATTGACCGACTTCGTTGTTTGATTTCCACTGGTTTCTTTCTGTGGTCGTGTCTCTTTCTTTCGTTGACGCTGACCGACTTCTTTGTTTGATTTCCACTGGTTTCTTTCGCCGATAGTGTTTCTTTCTTCTGTTGACGCTGGCCGACTGCGTGGTTTGATTTCCACTCGTTTATTTCTGTGGTCGTGTCTCTTTCTTTCGTTGACGCTGACCGATTCGTTGTTTGATTTCCACTGGTTTCTTTCGCCGATGGTGTTTCTTTCTGCGGTTGACGCTGGCCGACTACGTGGTTTGATTTCCACTTGTTTCTTTCTGTGGTCGTGTCTCTTTCTTTCGTTGACATTGACCGACTTCGTTGTTTGATTTCCACTGGTTTCTTTCTGTGGTCGTGTCTCTTTCTTTCGTTGACATTGACCGACTTCGTTGTTTGATTTTCACTGGTTTCTTGCGCCGATGGTGTTTCTTTCTGCGGTTGACGCTTGCCGACTACGAGGCTTGACTTCCACTTGTTTCTTTCTGTGGTCGTGTCTCTTTCTTTCGCTGACATTCACCGACTTCGTTGTTTGATTTTCACTGGTTTTTTCTGTGGTCGTGTCTCTTTCTTTCGTTGACGCTGACCGATTCGTTGTTTGATTTCCACTGGTTTCTTTCGCCGATAGTGTTTCTTTCTTCTGTTGACGCTGGTCGACTGCGTGGTTTGATTTCCACTCGTTTATTTCTGTGGTCGTGTCTCTTTCTTTCGTTGACGCTGACCGATTCGTTGTTTGATTTCCACTGGTTTCTTTCGCCGATAGTGTTTCTTTCTGCGGTTGACGCTGACCGACTGCGTGGTTTGATTTCCACTGGTTTCTTTCTGTGGTCGTGTTTCTTTCTTTCGTTGACGCTGACCGATTCGTTGTTTGATTTCCACTGGTTTCTTTCGCCGATAGTGTTTCTTTCTGCGGTTTACGCTGACCGAATGCGTGGTTTGATTTCCACTGGTTTCTTTCTGTGGTCGTGTCTCTTTCTTTCGCTGACGCTGACCGATTCGTTGTTTGATTTCTACTGGTTTCTTTCGCCGATGGTGTTTCTTTCTGCGGTTGACGCTGGCCGACTACGTGGTTTGATTTCCACTTGTTTCTTTCTGTGGTCGTGTCTCTTTCTTTCGTTTAAATTGACCGACTTCGTTGTTTGATTTCCACTGGTTTCTTTCTGTGGTCGTGTCTCTTTCTTTCGTTGACGCTGACCGACTTCTTTGTTTCATTTCCACTGGTTTCTTTCGCCGATAGTGTTTCTTTCTTCTGTTGACGCTGGCCGACTGCGTGGTTTGATTTCCACTCGTTTATTTCTGTGGTCGTGTCTCTTTCTTTCGTTGACGCTGACCGATTCGTTGTTTGATTTCCACTGGTTTCTTTCGCCGATAGTGTTTCCTTTCTGCGGTTGACGCTGACCGACTGCGTGGTTTGATTTCCACTGGTTTCTTTCTGTGGTCGTGTTTCTTTCTTTCGTTGACGCTGACCGATTCGTTGTTTGATTTCCACTGGTTTCTTTCGCCGATAGTGTTTCTTTCTGCGGTTTACGCTGACCGACTGCGTGGTTTGATTTCCACTGGTTTCTTTCTGTGGTCGTGTCTCTTTCTTTCGTTGACGCTGACCGATTCGTTGTTTGATTTCCACTGGTTTCTTTCGCCGATGGTGTTTCTTTCTGCGGTTGACGCTGGCCGACTACGTGGTTTAATTTCCACTTGTTTCTTTCTGTGGTCGTGTCTCTTTCTTTCGTTGAAATTGACCGACTTCGTTGTTTGATTTCCACTGGTTTCTTTCTGTGGTCGTGTCTCTTTCTTTCGTTGAAGCTGACCGACTTCGTTGTTTGATTTCCACTGGTTTCTTTCGCCGATGGCATTTATTTCTGCGGTTGACGCTGGCCGACTGCGTGGTTTGATTTCCACTGGTTTCCTTCTGTGGTCGTGTCTCTTTCTTTCGTAGACGCCAGCGGACTGACCGACTTCGTTGTTTGATTTCCACTGGCTTCTTTCGCCGATGGCGTTTTTTTCTGCGGTTGACGCTGGCCGACTGCGTGGTTTGATTTCCACTGGTTTCCTTCTGTGGTCGTGTCTCTTTCTTTCGTAGACGCCAGCGGACTGACCGAGTTCGTTGTTTGATTTCCACACGTTTCTTTCGCCGATGACGTTTATTTCTGCGGTTGACGCTGGCCGACTGCGTGGTTGGATTTCCACTTGTTTCTTTCTGTTGTCGTGTCTCTTTCTTTCGTTGACGCTGACCGACTTCGTTGTTTGATTTCCACTGCTTTCTTTCGCCGATGGCGTTTCTTTCTGTGGTTGACGCTGGCCGACTGCGTGGTTGGATTTCCACTTGTTTCTTTCTGTTGTAGTGTCTCTTTCTTTCGTTGACGCTGACCGACTTCGTTGTTTGATTTCACTGGTTTCTTTCGCCGATGGCGTCTCCTTCTGCGGTTGACGCTGGCCGACTGCGTGGTTGGATTTCCACTTGTTCCTTTCTGTTGTCGTGTCTCTTTCTTTCGTTGACGCTGACCGACTTAGTTGTTTGATTTGCACTGGTTTCTTTCGCCGATGGCGTTTCTTTCTGCGGTTGACGCTGGCCGACTGCGTGGTTTGATTTGCACTGGTTTCTTTCTGTGGTTCTGTCTCTTTCATTCGTAGATGCCGGCGGACTGACCAACTTCGTTGTTTGATTTCCACTCGTTTCTTTCGCCGATGGCGTTTCTTTCTGCGGTTGACACTGGCCGACTGCGTGGTTGGATTTCCACATGTTTCTTTCTGTTGTCGTGTCTCTTTCTGTCGTTGACGCTGACAGACTTCGTTGTTTGATTTCCACTGGCTTCTTTCGCCGATGGCGTTTTTTTCTGCGGTTGACGCTGGCCGACTGCGTGGTTTGATTTCCACTGGTTTCCTTCTGTGGTCGTGTCTCTTTCTTTCGTAGACGCCAGCGGACTGACCGACTTCGTTGTTTGATTTCCACACGTTTCTTTCGCCGATGGCGTTTCTTTCTGCGGTTGACGCTGGCCGACTGCGTGGTTGGATTTCCACTTGTTTCTTTCTGTTGTCGTGTCTCTTTCTTTCGTTGACGCTGACCGACTTCGTTGTTTGATTTCCACTGGTTTCTTTCGCCGATGGCGTTTCTTTCTGTGGTTGACGCTGGCCGACTGCGTGGTTGGATTTCCACTTGTTTCTTTCTGTTGTCGTGTCTCTTTCTTTCGGTGACGCTGACCGACTTCGTTGTTTGATTTCCACTGGTTTCTTTCGCCGATGGCGTCTCTTTCTGCGGTTGACGCTGGCCGACTGCGTGGTTTGATTTGCACTGGTTTCTTTCTGTGGTCGTGTCTCTTTCTTTCGTAGACGCCGGCGGACTGACCGACTTCGTTTTTGATTTCCACTCGTTTCTTTCGCCGATGGCGTTTCTTTCTGCGGTTGACACTGGCCGACTGCGTGGTTGGATTTCCACATGTTTCTTTCTTTTGTCGAGTCTCTTTCTGTCGTTGACGCTGACAGACTTCGTTGATTGATTTCCACGGGCTTCTTTCGCCGATGGCGTTTCTTTCTGCAGTTGACGCTGGCCGACTGCGTGGTTTGATTTCCACTTGTTCCTTTCTGTTGTCGTGTCTCTTTCTATCGTTGACGCTGACCGACTTCGTTGTTTGATTTCCACTGGTTTCTTTCGCCGATGGCGTTTCTTTCTGCGGTTGACGCTGGCCGACTGCGTGGTTGGATTTCCACTTGTTCCTTTCTGTTGTCGTGTCTCTTTCTATCGTTGACGCTGACCGACTTCGTTGTTTGATTTCCACTGGTTTCTTTCGCCGATGGTGTTTCTTTCTGCGGTTGACGCTGGCCGACTGCGTGGTTTGATTTGCACTGGTTTCTTTCTGTGGTCGTGTCTCTTTCTTTCGTAGACGCCGGCGGACTGACCGACTTCGTTTTTGATTTCCACTCGTTTCTTTCGCCGATGGCGTTTCTTTCTGCGGTTGACATTGGCCGACTGCGTGGTTGGATTTCCACATGTTTCTTTCTGTTGTCGTGTCTCTTTCTGTCGTTGACGCTGACCGACTTCGTTGTTTGATTTCCACTGGTTTCTTTCGCCGATGGTGTTTCTTTCTGCGGTTGACGCTGGCCGACTGCGTGGTTTGATTTGCACTGGTTTCTTTCTGTGGTCGTGTCTCTTTCTTTCGTAGACGCCGGCGGACTGACCGACTTCGTTTTTGATTTCCACTCGTTTCTTTCGCCGATGGCGTTTCTTTCTGCGGTTGACACTGGCCGACTGCGTGGTTGGATTTCCACATGTTTCTTTCTGTTGTCGTGTCTCTTTCTGTCGTTGACGCTGACAGACTTCGTCGTTTGATTTCCACTGGTTTCTTTCGCCGATGGCGTTTCTTTCTGCGGTTGACGCTGGCCGACTGCGTGGTTTGATTTGCACTGGTTTCTTTCTGTGGTCGTGTCTCTTTCTTTCGTAGACGCCGGCGGACTGACCGACTTCGTTGTTTGATTTCCACTGGTTTCTTTCGCCGATAGTGTTTCTTTCTGCGGTTGACGCTGGCCGACTGCGTGGTTGGATTTCCACTTGTTCCTTTCTGTTGTCGTGTCTCTTTCTTTCGTTGACGCTGACCGACTTCGTTGTTTGATTTCACTGGTTTCTTTCGCCGATGGCGTCTCTTTCTGCGGTTGACGCTGGCCGACTGCGTGGTTGGATTTCCACTTGTTCCTTTCTGTTGTCGTGTCTCTTTCTTTCGTTGACGCTGACCGACTTCGTTGTTTGATTTCCACTGGTTTCTTTCGCCGATGGCGTTTCTTTCTGCGGTTGACGCTGGCCGACTGCGTGGTTGGATTTCCACTTGTTCCTTTCTGTTGTCGTGTCTCTTTCTATCGTTGACGCTGACCGACTTCGTTGTTTGATTTCCACTGGTTTCTTTCGCCGATGGTGTTTCTTTCTGCGGTTGACGCTGGCCGACTGCCTGGTTTGATTTGCACTGGTTTCTTTCTGTGGTCGTGTCTCTTTCTTTCGTAGACGCCGGCGGACTGACCGACTTCGTTTTTGATTTCCACTCGTTTCTTTCGCCGATGGCGTTTCTTTCTGCGGTTGACACTGGCCGACTGCGTGGTTGGATTTCCACATGTTTCTTTCTGTTGTCGTGTCTCTTTCTGTCGTTGACGCTGACAGACTTCGTCGTTTGATTTCCACAGGTTTCTTTCGCCGATGGCGTTTCTTTCTGCGGTTGACGCTGGCCGACTGCGTGGTTTGATTTGCACTGGTTTCTTTCTGTGGTCGTGTCTCTTTCTTTCGTAGACGCCGGCGGACTGACCGACTTCGTTGTTTGATTTCCACTGGTTTCTTTCGCCGATAGTGTTTCTTTCTGCGGTTGACGCTGGCCGACTGCGTGGTTGGATTTCCACTTGTTCCTTTCTGTTGTCGTGTCTCTTTCTTTCGTTGACGCTGACCGACTTCGTTGTTTGATTTCACTGGTTTCTTTCGCCGATGGCGGCTCTTTCTGCGGTTGACGCTGGCCGACTGCGTGGTTGGATTTCCACTTGTTCCTTTCTGTTGTCGTGTCTCTTTCTTTCGTTGACGCTGACCGACTTCGTTGTTTGATTTGCACTGGTTTCTTTCGCCGATGGCGTTTCTTTCTGCGGTTGACGCTGGCCGACTGCGTGGTTTGATTTGCACTGGTTTCTTTCTGTGGTTCTGTTTCTTTCATTCGTAGACGCCGGCGGACTGACCAACTTCGTTGTTTGATTTCCACTCGTTTCTTTCGCCGATGGCGTTTCTTTCTGCGGTTGACACTGGCCGACTGCGTGGTTGGATTTCCACATGTTTCTTTCTGTTGTCGTGTCTCTTTCTGTCGTTGACGCTGACAGACTTCGTTGTTTGATTTCCACTGGCTTCTTTCGCCGATGGCGTTTTTTTCTGCGGTTGACGCTGGCCGACTGCGTGGTTTGATTTCCACTGGTTTCCTTCTGTGGTCGTGTCTCTTTCTTTCGTAGACGCCAGCGGACTGACCGACTTCGTTGTTTGATTTCCACACGTTTCTTTCGCCGATGGCGTTTCTTTCTGCGGTTGACGCTGGCCGACTGCGTGGTTGGATTTCCACTTGTTTCTTTCTGTTGTCGTGTCTCTTTCTTTCGTTGACGCTGACCGACTTCGTTGTTTGATTTCCACTGGTTTCTTTCGCCGATGGCGTTTCTTTCTGTGGTTGACGCTGGCCGACTGCGTGGTTGGATTTCCACTTGTTTCTTTCTGTTGTCGTGTCTCTTTCTTTCGTTGACGCTGACCGACTTCGTTGTTTGATTTCCACTGGTTTCTTTCGCCGATGGCGTTTCTTTCTGCGGTTGACGCTGGCCGACTGCGTGGTTGGATTTCCACTTGTTTCTTTCTGTTGTCGTGTCTCTTTCTTTCGTTGACGCTGACCGACTTCGTTGTTTGATTTCCACTGGTTTCTTTCGCCGATGGCGTTTCTTTCTGCGGTTGACGCTGGCCGACTGCGTGGTTGGATTTCCACTTGTTTCTTTCTGTTGTCGTGTCTATTTCTTTCGTTGACGCTGACCGACTTCGTTTTTTGATTTCCACTGGCTTCTTTCGCCGATGGCGTTTCTTTCTGCAGTTGACGCTGGCCGACTGCGTGGTTTGATTTGCACTGGTTTCTTTCTGTGGTCGTGTCTCTTTCTTTCGTAGACGCCGGCGGACTGACCGACTTCGTTTTTGATTTCCACTCGTTTCTTTCGCCGATGGCGTTTCTTTCTGCGGTTGACACTGGCCGACTGCGTGGTTGGATTTCCACATGTTTCTTTCTTTTGTCGTGTCTCTTTCTGTTGTTGACGCTGACAGACTTCGTTGTTTGATTTCCACTGGCTTCTTTCGCCGATGGCGTTTCTTTCTGCAGTTGACGCTGGCCGACTGCGTGGTTGGATTTCCACTTGTTTCTTTCTGTTGTCGTGTCTCTTTCTTTCGTTGACGCTGACCGACTTCGTTGTTTGATTTCCACTGGTTTCTTTCGCCGATGGCGTTTCTTTCTGCGGTTGACGCTGGCCGACTGCGTGGTTGGATTTCCACTTGTTTCTTTCTGTTGTCGTGTCTATTTCTTTCGTTGACGCTGACTGACTTCGTTGTTTGATTTCCACTGGTTTCTTTCGCCGATGGCGTTTCTTTCTGCGGTTGACACTGGCCGACTGCGTGGTTGGATTTCCACATGTTTCTTTCTTTTGTCGTGTCTCTTTCTGTCGTTGACGCTGACCGACTTCGTTGTTTGATTTCCACTCGTTTCTTTCGCCGATGGCGTTTCTTTCTGCGGCTGACACTGGCCGACTGCGTGGTTGGATTTCCACATGTTTCTTTCTTTTGTCGTGTCTCTTTCTGTCGTTGACGCTGACCGACTTCGTTGTTTGATTTCCACTCGTTTCTTTCGCCGATGGCGTTTCTTTCTGCGGTTGACACTGGCCGACTGCGTGGTTGGATTTCCACATGTTTCTTTCTTTTGTCGTGTCTCTTTCTGTCGTAGACGCTGACAGACTTCGTTGTTTGATTTCCACTGGCTTCTTTCGCCGATGGCGTTTCTTTCTGCGGTTGACGCTGGCCGACTGCGTGGTTGGATTTCCACTTGTTTCTTTCTGTTGTCGTGTCTCTTTCTTTCGTTGACGCTGACCGACTTCGTTGTTTGATTTCCACTGGTTTCTTTCGCCGATGGCGTTTCTTTCTGCGGTTGACACTGGCCGACTGCGTGGTTGGATTTCCACATGTTTCTTTCTTTTGTCGTGTCTCTTTCTGTCGTTGACGCTGACCGACTTCGTTGTTTGATTTCCACTCGTTTCTTTCGCCGATGGCGTTTCTTTCTGCGGTTGACACTGGCCGACTGCGTGGTTGGATTTCCACATGTTTCTTTCTTTTGTCGTGTCTCTTTCTGTCGTTGACGCTGACCGACTTCGTTGTTTGATTTCCACTCGTTTCTTTCGCCGATGGCGTTTCTTTCTGCGGTTGACACTGGCCGACTGCGTGGTTGGATTTCCACATGTTTCTTTCTTTTGTCGTGTCTCTTTCTGTCGTTGACGCTGACAGACTTCGTTGTTTGATTTCCACTGGCTTCTTTCGCCGATGGCGTTTCTTTCTGCAGTTGACGCTGGCCGACTGCGTGGTTGGATTTCCACTTGTTTCTTTCTGTTGTCGTGTCTCTTTCTTTCGTTGACGCTGACCGACTTCGTTGTTTGATTTCCACTGGTTTCTTTCGCCGATGGCGTTTCTTTCTGCGGTTGACGCTGGCCGACTGCGTGGTTGGATTTCCACTTGTTTCTTTCTGTTGTCGTGTCTCTTTTTTTCGTTGACGCTGACCGACTTCGTTGTTTGATTTCCACTGGTTTCTTTCGCCGATGGCGTTTCTTTCTGCGGTTGACACTGGCCGACTGCGTGGTTGGATTTCCACATGTTTCTTTCTTTTGTCGTGTCTCTTTCTGTCGTTGACGCTGACCGACTTCGTTGTTTGATTTCCACTCGTTTCATTCGCCGATGGCGTTTCTTTCTGCGGTTGACACTGGCCGACTGCGTGGTTGGATTTCCACTAGTTTCTTTCTGTTGTCGTGTCTCTTTCTTTCGTTGACGCTGACCGACTTCGTTGTTTGATTTCCACTCGTTTCTTTCGCCGATGGCGTTTCTTTCTGCGGTTGACACTGGCCGACTGCGTGGTTGGATTTCCACATGTTTCTTTCTTTTGTCGTGTCTCTTTCTGTCGTTGACGCTGACAGACTTCGTTGTTTGATTTCCACTGGCTTCTTTCGCCGATGGCGTTTCTTTCTGCAGTTGACGCTGGCCGACTGCGTGGTTGGATTTCCACTTGTTTCTTTCTGTTGTCGTGTCTCTTTCTTTCGTTGACGCTGACCGACTTCGTTGTTTGATTTCCACTGGTTTCTTTCGCCGATGGCGTTTCTTTCTGCGGTTGACGCTGGCCGACTGCGTGGTTGGATTTCCACTTGTTTCTTTCTGTTGTCGTGTCTCTTTCTTTCGTTGACGCTGACCGACTTCGTTGTTTGATTTCCACTGGTTTCTTTCGCCGATGGCGTTTCTTTCTGCAGTTGACGCTGGCCGACTGCGTGGTTGGATTTCCACTTGTTTCTTTCTGTTGTCGTGTCTCTTTCTTTCGTTGACGCTGACCGACTTCGTTGTTTGATTTCCACTGGTTTCTTTCGCCGATGGCGTTTCTTTCTGCGGTTGACGCTGGCCGACTGCGTGGTTGGATTTCCACTTGTTTCTTTCTGTTGTCGTGTCTCTTTCTTTCGTTGACGCTGACCGACTTCGTTGTTTGATTTCCACTGGTTTCTTTCGCCAATGGCGTCTCTTTCTGCGGTTGACGCTGGCCGACTGCGTGGTTTGATTTGCACTGGTTTCTTTCTGTGGTCGTGTCTCTTTCTTTCGTAGACGCCGGCGGACTGACCGACTTCGTTTTTGATTTCCACTCGTTTCTTTCGCCGATGGCGTTTCTTTCTGCGGTTGACACTGGCCGACTGCGTGGTTGGATTTCCACATGTTTCTTTCTTTTGTCGTGTCTCTTTCTGTCGTTGACGCTGACAGACTTCGTTGTTTGATTTCCACGGGCTTCTTTCGCCGATGGCGTTTCTTTCTGCAGTTGACGCTGGCCGACTGCGTGGTTTGATTTGCACTGGTTTCTTTCTGTGGTTCTGTCTCTTTCATTCGTAGACGCCGGCGGACTGACCAACTTCGTTGTTTGATTTCCACTCGTTTCTTTCGCCGATGGCGTTTCTTTCTGCGGTTGACGCTGGCCGACTGCGTGGTTGGATTTCCACACGTTTCTTTCTGTTGTCGTGTCTCTTTCTGTCGTTGACGCTGACCGACTTCGTTGTTTGATTTCCACTGGCTTGTTTCGCCGATGGCGTTTTTTTCTGCGGTTGACGCTGGCCGACTGCGTGGTTTGATTTCCACTTGTTCCTTTCTGTTGTCGTGTCTCTTTCTATCGTTGACGCTGACCGACTTCGTTGTTTGATTTCCACTGGTTTCTTTCGCCGATGGCGTTTCTTTCTGCGGTTGACGCTGGCCGACTGCGTGGTTGGATTTCCACTTGTTCCTTTCTGTTGTCGTGTCTCTTTCTATCGTTGACGCTGACCGACTTCGTTGTTTGATTTCCACTGGTTTCTTTCGCCGATGGAGTTTCTTTCTGCGATTGACGCTGGCCGACTGCGTGGTTTGATTTGCACTGGTTTCTTTCTGTGGTCGTGTCTCTTTCTTTCGTAGACGCCGGCGGACTGACCGACTTCGTTTTTGATTTCCACTCGTTTTTCCACTCGTTTCTTTCGCCGATGGCGTTTCTTTCTGCGGTTGACACTGGCCGACTGCGTGGTTGGATTTCCACATGTTTCTTTCTGTTGTCGTGTCTCTTTCTGTCGTTGACGCTGACAGACTTCGTTGTTTGATTTCCACTGGATTCTTTCGCCGATGGCGTTTCTTTCTGCGGTTGACGCTGGCCGACTGCGTGGTTTGATTTGCACTGGTTTCTTTCTGTGGTCGTGTCTCTTTCTTTCGTAGACGCCGGCGGACTGACCGACTTCGTTGTTTGATTTCCACTGGTTTCTTTCGCCGATAGTGTTTCTTTCTGCGGTTGACGCTGGCCGACTGCGTGGTTGGATTTCCACTTGTTCCTTTCTGTTGTCGTGTCTCTTTCTATCGTTGACGCTGACCGACTTCGTTGTTTGATTTCCACTGGTTTCTTTCGCCGATGGCGTTTCTTTCTGCGGTTGACGCTGGCCGACTGCGTGGTTTGATTTGCACTGGTTTCTTTCTGTGGTCGTGTCTCTTTCTTTCGTAGACGCCGGCGGACTGACCGACTTCGTTTTTGATTTCCACTCGTTTCTTTCGCCGATGGCGTTTCTTTCTGCGGTTGACACTGGCCAACTGCGTGGTTGGATTTCCACATGTTTCTTTCTTTTGTCGTGTCTCTTTCTGTCGTTGACGCTGACAGACTTCGTTGTTTGATTTCCACTGGCTTCTTTCGCCGATGGCGTTTCTTTCTGCAGTTGACGCTGGCCGACTGCGTCGTTTGATTTGCACTGGTTTCTTTCTGTGGTTCTGTCTCTTTCATTCGTAGACGCCGGCGGACTGACCAACTTCGTTGTTTGATTTCCACTCGTTTCTTTCGCCGATGGCGTTTCTTTCTGCGGTTGACACTGGCCGACTGCGTGGTTGGATTTCCACATGTTTCTTTCTGTTGTCGTGTCTCTTTCTGTCGTTGACGCTGACAGACTTCGTTGTTTGATTTCCACTGGCTTCTTTCGCCGATGGCGTTTTTTTCTGCGGTTGACGCTGGTCGACTGCGTGGTTTGATTTCCACTGGTTTCCTTCTGTGGTCGTGTCTCTTTCTTTCGTAGACGCCAGCGGACTGACCGACTTCGTTGTTTGATTTCCACACGTTTCTTTCGCCTATGGCGTTTCTTTCTGCGGTTGACGCTGGCCGACTGCGTGGTTGGATTTCCACTTGTTTCTTTCTGTTGTCGTGTCTCTTTCTTTCGTTGACGCTGACCGACTTCGTTGTTTGATTTCCACTGGTTTCTTTCGCCGATGGCGTTTCTTTCTGTGGTTGACGCTGGCCGACTGCGTGGTTGGATTTCCACTTGTTACTTTATGTTGTCGTGTCTCTTTCTTTCGTTCACGCTGACCGCCTTCGTTGTTTGATTTCCACTGGTTTCTTTCGCCGATGGCGTTTCTTTCTGCGGTTGCCGCTGGCCGACTGCGTGGTTGGATTTCCACTTGTTTATTTCTGTTGTCGTGTCTCTTTCTTTCGTTGACGCTGACTGACTTCGTTGTTTGATTTCCACTGGTTTCTTTCGCCGATGGCGTTTCTTTCTGCGGTTGACGCTGGCCGACTGCGTCGTTGGATGTCCACTTGTTTCTTTCTGTTGTCGTGTCTCTTGCTTTCGTTGACGCTCACCGACTTCGTTGTTTGATTTCCAGCGGTTTCTTTCGCCGATGGCGTTTCGTTCTGCGGTTGACGCTGGCCGACTGCGTGGTTTGGTTTCCACTGGTTTCTTTCTGTGGTCGTGTCTCTTTCTTTCGTAGACGCCGGCGGACTGACCGACTTCGTTGTTTGATTTCCACTCGTTTGTTTCGCCGATCGTGTTTCTTTCTGCGGTTGACGCCGGCCGACTGCGTGGTTTGATTTTCACAGGTTTCTTTCGCCGATCGTGTTTCTTTCTGCGGTTGACGCCGATCGACTGCGTGGTTTGTTTTCCACAAGTTTCTTTCGCCGATCGTGTTTCTTTCTGCGGTTGACGCCGGCCGACTGCGCGGTTTGATTTCCACAGGTTTCTTTCGCCGATCGTGTTTCTTTCTGCGGTTGACGCTGGCCGACTGCATGGTTTAATTTCCACTGGTTTCTTTCTGTGGTCGTGTCTCTTTCTTTCGTAGACGCCGGCGGACTGACCGACTTCGTTGTTTGATTTCCACTCGTTTCTTTCGCCGATCGTGTTTCTTTCTGCGGTTGACGCCGGCCGACTGCGTGGTTTGATTTTCACAGGTTTCTTTCGCCGATCGTGTTTCTTTCTGCGGTTGACGCCGGCCGACTGCGTGGTTTGATTTCCACTGGTTTCTTTCGCCCATCGTGTTTCTTTCTGCGGTTGACGCCGGCCGACTGCGTGGTTTGATTTCCACAGGTTTCTTTCGCCGATCGTGTTTCTTTCTGCGGTTGACGCCGGCCGACTGCGTGGTCTGATTTTCACAGGTTTCTTTCGCCGATCGTGTTTCTTTCTGCGGTTGACGCCGGCCGACTGCGTGGTTTGATTTCCACAGGTTTCTTTCGTCGATCGTGTCTCTTTCTGCGGTTGACGCCGGCCGACTGCGTGGTTTGATTTCCACTTGTTTCTTTCTGTGGTCATGTCTCTTTCTTTCGTTGACATTGACCGACTTCGCTGTTTGATTTCCACTGGTTTCTTTCGCCTATGATGTTTCTTTCTGCGGTTGACGCTGACCGACTTCGTTGTTTGATTTCCACTGGTTTCTTTCGCCGATGGTGTTTCTTTCTGCGGTTGACGCTGGCCGACTACGTGTTTTGATTACCACTTGTTTCTTTCTGTGGTCGTGTCTCTTTCTTTCGTTGACATTGACCGACTTCGTTGTTTGATTTCCACTGGTTTCTTTCTGTGGTCGTGTCTCTTTCTTTCGTTGACATTGACCGACTTCGTTGTTTGATTTTCACTGGTTTCTTTCGCCGATGGTGTTTCTTTCTGCGGTTGACGCTTGCCGACTACGAGGCTTGACTTCCACTTGTTTCTTTCTGTGGTCGTGTCTCTTTCTTTCGCTGACATTGACCGACTTCGTTGTTTGATTTTCACTGGTTTCTTTCGCCGATGGCGTTTCTTTCTGCGGTTGACACTGGCCGACTGCGTGGTTGGATTTCCACATGTTTCTTTCTTTTGTCGTGTCTCTTTCTGTCGTTGACGCTGACAGACTTCGTTGTTTGATTTCCACTGGCTTCTTTCGCCGATGGCGTTTCTTTCTGCAGTTGACGCTGGCCGACTGCGTGGTTGGATTTCCACTTGTTTCTTTCTGTTGTCGTGTCTCTTTCTTTCGTTGACGCTGACCGACTTCGTTGTTTGATTTCCACTGGTTTCTTTCGCCGATGGCGTTTCTTTCTGCGGTTGACGCTGGCCGACTGCGTGGTTGGATTTCCACTTGTTTCTTTCTGTTGTCGTGTCTCTTTCTTTCGTTGACGCTGACCGACTTCGTTGTTTGATTTCCACTGGTTTCTTTCGCCGATGGCGTTTCTTTCTGCAGTTGACGCTGGCCGACTGCGTGGTTGGATTTCCACTTGTTTCTTTCTGTTGTCGTGTCTCTTTCTTTCGTTGACGCTGACCGACTTCGTTGTTTGATTTCCACTGGTTTCTTTCGCCGATGGCGTTTCTTTCTGCGGTTGACGCTGGCCGACTGCGTGGTTGGATTTCCACTTGTTTCTTTCTGTTGTCGTGTCTCTTTCTTTCGTTGACGCTGACCGACTTCGTTGTTTGATTTCCACTGGTTTCTTTCGCCGATGGCGTCTCTTTCTGCGGTTGACGCTGGCCGACTGCGTGGTTTGATTTGCACTGGTTTCTTTCTGTGGTCGTGTCTCTTTCTTTCGTAGACGCCGGCGGACTGACCGACTTCGTTTTTGATTTGCACTCGTTTCTTTCGCCGATGGCGTTTCTTTCTGCGGTTGACACTGGCCGACTGCGTGGTTGGATTTCCACATGTTTCTTTCTTTTGTCGTGTCTCTTTCTGTCGTTGACGCTGACAGACTTCGTTGTTTGATTTCCACTGGCTTCTTTCGCCGACGGCGTTTCTTTCTGCAGTAGACGCTGGCCGACTGCGTGGTTTGATTTGCACTGGTTTCTTTCTGTTGTCGTGTCTCTTTCATTCGTAGACGCCGGCGGACTGACCAACTTCGTTGTTTGATTTCCACTCGTTTCTTTCGCCGATGGCGTTTCTTTCTGCGGTTGACGCTGGCCGACTGCGTGGTTGGATTTCCACACGTTTCTTTCTGTTGTCGTGTCTCTTTCTGTCGTTGACGCTGACCGACTTCGTTGTTTGATTTCCACTGGCTTCATTCGCCGATGGCGTTTTTTTCTGCGGTTGACGCTGGCCGACTGCGTGGTTTGATTTCCACTTGTTCCTTTCTGTTGTCGTGTCTCTTTCTATCGTTGACGCTGACCGACTTCGTTGTTTGATTTCCAGTGGTTTCTTTCGCCGATGGCGTTTCTTTCTGCGGTTGACGCTGGCCGACTGCGTGGTTGGATTTCCACTTGTTCCTTTCTGTTGTCGTGTCTCTTTCTATCGTTGACGCTGACCGACTTCGTTGTTTGATTTCCACTGGTTTCTTTCGCCGATGGCGTTTCTTTCTGCGGTTGACGCTGGCCGACTGCGTGGTTTGATTTGCACTGGTTTCTTTCTGTGGTCGTGTCTCTTTCTTTCGTAGACGCCGGCGGACTGACCGACTTCGTTTTTGATTTCCACTCGTTTTTCCACTCGTTTCTTTCGCCGATGGCGTTTCTTTCTGCGGTTGACACTGGCCGACTGCGTGGTTGGATTTCCACATGTTTCTTTCTGTTGTCGTGTCTCTTTCTGTCGTTGACGCTGACAGACTTCGTTGTTTGATTTCCACTGCATTCTTTCGCCGATGGCGTTTCTTTCTGCGGTTGACGCTGGCCGACTGCGTGGTTTGATTTGCACTGGTTTCTTTCTGTGGTCGTGTCTCTTTCTTTCGTAGACGCCGGCGGACTGACCGACTTCGTTGTTTGATTTCCACTGGTTTCTTTCGCCAATAGTGTTTCTTTCTGCGGTTGACGCTGGCCGACTGCGTGGTTGGATTTCCACTTGTTCCTTTCTGTTGTCGTGTCTCTTTCTGTCGTTGACGCTGACAGACTTCGTTGTTTGATTTCCACTGCATTCTTTCGCCGATGGCGTTTCTTTCTGCGGTTGACGCTGGCCGACTGCGTGGTTTGATTTGCACTGGTTTCTTTCTGTGGTCGTGTCTCTTTCTTTCGTAGACGCCGGCGGACTGACCGACTTCGTTGTTTGATTTCCACTGGTTTCTTTCGCCGATAGTGTTTCTTTCTGCGGTTGACGCTGGCCGACTGCGTGGTTGGATTTCCACTTGTTCCTTTCTGTTGTCGTGTCTCTTTCTGTCGTTGACGCTGACAGACTTCGTTGTTTGATTTCCACTGCATTCTTTCGCCGATGGCGTTTCTTTCTGCGGTTGACGCTGGCCGACTGCGTGGTTTGATTTGCACTGGTTTCTTTCTGTGGTCGTGTCTCTTTCTTTCGTAGACGCCGGCGGACTGACCGACTTCGTTGTTTGATTTCCACTGGTTTCTTTCGCCGATAGTGTTTCTTTCTGCGGTTGACGCTGGCCGACTGCGTCGTTGGATGTCCACTTGTTTCTTTCTGTTGTCGTGTCTCTTGCTTTCGTTGACGCTCACCGACTTCGTTGTTTGATTTCCAGCGGTTTCTTTCGCCGATGGCGTTTCGTTCTGCGGTTGACGCTGGCCGACTGCGTGGTTTGGTTTCCACTGGTTTCTTTCTGTGGTCGTGTCTCTTTCTTTCGTAGACGCCGGCGGACTGACCGACTTCGTTGTTTGATTTCCACTCGTTTGTTTCGCCGATCGTGTTTCTTTCTGCGGTTGACGCCGGCCGACTGCGTGGTTTGATTTTCACAGGTTTCTTTCGCCGATCGTGTTTCTTTCTGCGGTTGACGCCGATCGACTGCGTGGTTTGTTTTCCACAAGTTTCTTTCGCCGATCGTGTTTCTTTCTGCGGTTGACGCCGGCCGACTGCGCGGTTTGATTTCCACAGGTTTCTTTCGCCGATCGTGTTTCTTTCTGCGGTTGACGCTGGCCGACTGCATGGTTTAATTTCCACTGGTTTCTTTCTGTGGTCGTGTCTCTTTCTTTCGTAGACGCCGGCGGACTGACCGACTTCGTTGTTTGATTTCCACTCGTTTCTTTCGCCGATCGTGTTTCTTTCTGCGGTTGACGCCGGCCGACTGCGTGGTTTGATTTTCACAGGTTTCTTTCGCCGAACGTGTTTCTTTCTGCGGTTGACGCCGGCCGACTGCGTGGTTTGATTTCCACTGGTTTCTTTCGCCGATCGTGTTTCTTTCTGCGGTTGACGCCGGCCGACTGCGTGGTTTGATTTCCACAGGTTTCTTTCGCCGATCGTGTTTCTTTCTGCGGTTGACGCCGGCCGACTGCGTGGTCTGATTTTCACAGGTTTCTTTCGCCGATCGTGTTTCTTTCTGCGGTTGACGCCGGCCGACTGCGTGGTTTGATTTCCACAGGTTTCTTTCGTCGATCGTGTCTCTTTCTGCGGTTGACGCCGGCCGACTGCGTGGTTTGATTTCCACTTGTTTCTTTCTGTGGTCATGTCTCTTTCTTTCGTTGACATTGACCGACTTCGCTGTTTGATTTCCACTGGTTTCTTTCGCCTATGGTGTTTCTTTCTGCGGTTGACGCTGACCGACTGCGTGGTTTGATTTCCACTGGTTTCTTTCTGTGGTCGTGTCTCTTTGTTTCGTTGACGCTGACCGACTTCGTTGTTTGATTTCCACTGGTTTCTTTCGCCGATGGTGTTTCTTTCTGCGGTTGACGCTGGCCGACTACGTGTTTTGATTACCACTTGTTTCTTTCTGTGGTCGTGTCTCTTTCTTTCGTTGACATTGACCGACTTCGTTGTTTGATTTCCACTGGTTTCTTTCTGTGGTCGTGTCTCTTTCTTTCGTTGACATTGACCGACTTCGTTGTTTGATTTTCACTGGTTTCTTTCGCCGATGGTGTTTCTTTCTGCGGTTGACGCTTGCCGACTACGAGGCTTGACTTCCACTTGTTTCTTTCTGTGGTCGTGTCTCTTTCTTTCGCTGACATTGACCGACTTCGTTGTTTGATTTTCACTGGTTTCTTTCGCCGATGGCGTTTCTTTCTGCGGTTGACACTGGCCGACTGCGTGGTTGGATTTCCACATGTTTCTTTCTTTTGTCGTGTCTCTTTCTGTCGTTGACGCTGACAGACTTCGTTGTTTGATTTCCACTGGCTTCTTTCGCCGATGGCGTTTCTTTCTGCAGTTGACGCTGGCCGACTGCGTGGTTGGATTTCCACTTGTTTCTTTCTGTTGTCGTGTCTCTTTCTTTCGTTGACGCTGACCGACTTCGTTGTTTGATTTCCACTGGTTTCTTTCGCCGATGGCGTTTCTTTCTGCGGTTGACGCTGGCCGACTGCGTGGTTGGATTTCCACTTGTTTCTTTCTGTTGTCGTGTCTCTTTCTTTCGTTGACGCTGACCGACTTCGTTGTTTGATTTCCACTGGTTTCTTTCGCCGATGGCGTTTCTTTCTGCAGTTGACGCTGGCCGACTGCGTGGTTGGATTTCCACTTGTTTCTTTCTGTTGTCGTGTCTCTTTCTTTCGTTGACGCTGACCGACTTCGTTGTTTGATTTCCACTGGTTTCTTTCGCCGATGGCGTTTCTTTCTGCGGTTGACGCTGGCCGACTGCGTGGTTGGATTTCCACTTGTTTCTTTCTGTTGTCGTGTCTCTTTCTTTCGTTGACGCTGACCGACTTCGTTGTTTGATTTCCACTGGTTTCTTTCGCCGATGGCGTCTCTTTCTGCGGTTGACGCTGGCCGACTGCGTGGTTTGATTTGCACTGGTTTCTTTCTGTGGTCGTGCCTCTTTCTTTCGTAGACGCCGGCGGACTGACCGACTTCGTTTTTGATTTGCACTCGTTTCTTTCGCCGATGGCGTTTCTTTCTGCGGTTGACACTGGCCGACTGCGTGGTTGGATTTCCACACGTTTCTTTCTGTTGTCGTGTCTCTTTCTGTCGTTGACGCTGACCGACTTCGTTGTTTGATTTCCACTGGCTTCTTTCGCCGATGGCGTTTTTTTCTGCGGTTGACGCTGGCCGACTGCGTGGTTTGATTTCCACTTGTTCCTTTCTGTTGTCGTGTCTCTTTCTATCGTTGACGCTGACCGACTTCGTTGTTTGATTTCCACTGGTTTCTTTCGCCGATGGCGTTTCTTTCTGCGGTTGACGCTGGCCGACTGCGTGGTTGGATTTCCACTTGTTCCTTTCTGTTGTCGTGTCTCTTTCTATCGTTGACGCTGACCGACTTCGTTGTTTGATTTCCACTGGTTTCTTTCGCCGATGGCGTTTCTTTCTGCGGTTGACGCTGGCCGACTGCGTGGTTTGATTTGCACTGGTTTCTTTCTGTGGTCGTGTCTCTTTCTTTCGTAGACGCCGGCGGACTGACCGACTTCGTTTTGGATTTCCACTCGTTTTTCCACTCGTTTCTTTCGCCGATGGCGTTTCTTTCTGCGGTTGACACTGGCCGACTGCGTGGTTGGATTTCCACATGTTTCTTTCTGTTGTCGTGTCTCTTTCTGTCGTTGACGCTGACAGACTTCGTTGTTTGATTTCCACTGCATTCTTTCGCCGATGGCGTTTCTTTCTGCGGTTGACGCTGGCCGACTGCGTGGTTTGATTTGCACTGGTTTCTTTCTGTGGTCGTGTCTCTTTCTTTCGTAGACGCCGGCGGACTGACCGACTTCGTTGTTTGATTTCCACTGGTTTCTTTCGCCGATAGTGTTTCTTTCTGCGGTTGACGCTGGCCGACTGCGTGGTTGGATTTCCACTTGTTCCTTTCTGTTGTCGTGTCTCTTTCTGTCGTTGACGCTGACAGACTTCGTTGTTTGATTTCCACTGCATTCTTTCGCCGATGGCGTTTCTTTCTGCGGTTGACGCTGGCCGACTGCGTGGTTTGATTTGCACTGGTTTCTTTCTGTGGTCGTGTCTTTCTTTCGTAGACGCCGGCGGACTGACCGACTTCGTTGTTTGATTTCCACTGGTTTCTTTCGCCGATAGTGTTTCTTTCTGCGGTTGACGCTGGCCGACTGCGTGGTTGGATTTCCACTTGTTCCTTTCTGTTGTCGTGTCTCTTTCTATCGTTGACGCTGACCGACTTCGTTGTTTGATTTCCACTGGTTTCTTTCGCCGATAGTGTTTCTTTCTGCGGTTGACGCTGGCCGACTGCGTGGTTGGATTTCCACTTGTTTCTTTCTGTTGTCGTGTCTCTTTCTGTCGTTGACGCTGACAGACTTCGTTGTTTGATTTCCACTGCATTCTTTCGCCGATGGCGTTTCTTTCTGCGGTTGACGCTGGCCGACTGCGTGGTTTGATTTGCACTGGTTTCTTTCTGTGGTCGTGTCTCTTTCTTTCGTAGACGCCGGCGGACTGACCGACTTCGTTGTTTGATTTCCACTGGTTTCTTTCGCCGATAGTGTTTCTTTCTGCGGTTGACGCTGGCCGACTGCGTGGTTGGATTTCCACTGGTTTCTCTCTGTGGTCGTGTCTCTTTCTGTCGTTGACGCTGACAGACTTCGTTGTTTGATTTCCACTGGCTTCTTTCGCCGATGGCGTTTTTTTCTGCGGTTGACGCTGGCCGACTGCGTGGTTTGATTTGCACTGGTTTCTTTCTGTGGTCGTGTCTCTTTCTTTCGTAGACGCCGGCGGACTGACCGACTTCGTTGTTTGATTTCCACTGGTTTCTTTCGCCGATAGTGTTTCTTTCTGCGGTTGACGCTGGCCGACTGCGTGGTTGGATTTCCACTTGTTTCTTTCTGTTGTCGTGTCTCTTTCTGTCGTTGACGCTGACAGACTTCGTTGTTTGATTTCCACTGCATTCTTTCGCCGATGGCGTTTCTTTCTGCGGTTGACGCTGGCCGACTGCGTGGTTGGATTTCCACTTGTTCCTTTCTGTTGTCGTGTCTCTTTCTATCGTTGACGCTGACCGACTTCGTTGTTTGATTTCCACTGGTTTCTTTCGCCGATGGCGTTTCTTTCTGCGGTTGACGCTGGCCGACTGCGTGGTTTGATTTGCACTGGTTTCTTTCTGTGGTCGTGTCTCTTTCTTTCGTAGACGCCGGCGGACTGACCGACTTCGTTTTTGATTTCCACTCGTTTCTTTCGCAGATGGCGTTTCTTTCTGCGGTTGACACTGGCCGACTGCGTGGTTGGATTTCCACATGTTTCTTTCTTTTGTCGTGTCTCTTTCTGTCGTTGACGCTGACAGACTTCGTTGTTTGATTTCCACTGGCTTCTTTCGCCGATGGCGTTTCTTTCTGCAGTTGACGCTGGCCGACTGCGTGGTTTGATTTGCACTGGTTTCTTTCTGTGGTTCTGTCTCTTTCATTCGTAGACGCCGGCGGACTGACCAACTTCGTTGTTTGATTTCCACTCGTTTCTTTCGCCGATGGCGTTTCTTTCTGCGGTTGACACTGGCCGACTGCGTGGTTGGATTTCCACATGTTTCTTTCTGTTGTCGTGTCTCTTTCTGTCGTTGACGCTGACAGACTTCGTTGTTTGATTTCCACTGGCTTCTTTCGCCGATGGCGTTTTTTTCTGCGGTTGACGCTGGCCGACTGCGTGGTTTGATTTCCACTGGTTTCCTTCTGTGGTCGTGTCTCTTTCTTTCGTAGACGCCAGCGGAGTGACCGACTTCTTTGTTTGATTTCCACACGTTTCTTTCGCCTATGGCGTTTCTTTCTGCGGTTGACGCTGGCCGACTGCGTGGTTGGATTTCCACTTGTTTCTTTCTGTTGTCGTGTCTCTTTCTTTCGTTGACGCTGACCGACTTCGTTGTTTGATTTCCACTGGTTTCTTTCGCCGATGGCGTTTCTTTCTGTGGTTGACGCTGGCCGACTGCGTGGTTGTATTTCCACTTGTTACTTTATGTTGTCGTGTCTCTTTCTTTCGTTCACGCTGACCGCCTTCGTTGTTTGATTTCCACTGGTTTCTTTCGCCGATGGCGTTTCTTTCTGCGGTTGCCGCTGGCCGACTGCGTGGTTGGATTTCCACTTGTTTATTTCTGTTGTCGTGTCTCTTTCTTTCGTTGACGCTGACTGACTTCGTTGTTTGATTTCCACTGGTTTCTTTCGCCGATGGCGTTTCTTTCTGCGGTTGACGCTGGCCGACTGCGTCGTTGGATGTCCACTTGTTTCTTTCTGTTGTCGTGTCTCTTGCTTTCGTTGACGCTCACCGACTTCGTTGTTTGATTTCCAGTGGTTTCTTTCGCCGATGGCGTTTCGTTCTGCGGTTGACGCTGGCCGACTGCGTGGTTTGGTTTCCACTGGTTTCTTTCTATGGTCGTGTCTCTTTCTTTCGTAGACGCCGGCGGACTGACCGACTTCGTTGTTTGATTTCCACTCGTTTGTTTCGCCGATCGTGTTTCTTTCTGCGGTTGACGCCGGCCGACTGCGTGGTTTGATTTTCACAGGTTTCTTTCGCCGATCGTGTTTCTTTCTGCGGTTGACGCCGGTCGACTGCGTGGTTTGTTTTCCACAAGTTTCTTTCGCCGATCGTGTTTCTTTCTGCGGTTGACGCCGGCCGACTGCGCGGTTTGATTTCCACAGGTTTCTTTCGCCGATCGTGTTTCTTTCTGCGGTTGACGCTGGCCGACTGCGTGGTTTAATTTCCACTGGTTTCTTTCTGTGGTCGTGTCTCTTTCTTTCGTAGACGCCGGCGGACTGACCGACTTCGTTGTTTGATTTCCACTCGTTTCTTTCGCCGATCGTGTTTCTTTCTGCGGTTGACGCCGGCCGACTGCGTGGTTTGATTTTCACAGGTTTCTTTCGCCGATCGTGTTTCTTTCTGCGGTTGACGCCGGCCGACTGCGTGGTTTGATTTCCACTGGTTTCTTTCGCCGATCGTGTTTCTTTCTGCGGTTGACGCCGGCCGACTGCGTGGTTTGATTTCCACAGGTTTCTTTCGCCGATCGTGTTTCTTTCTGCGGTTGACGCCGGCCGACTGCGTGGTCTGATTTTCACAGGTTTCTTTCGCCGATCGTGTTTCTTTCTGCGGTTGACGCCGGCCGACTGCGTGGTTTGATTTCCACAGGTTTCTTTCGTCGATCGTGTCTCTTTCTGCGGTTGACGCCGGCCGACTGCGTGGTTTGATTTCCACAGGTTTCTTTCGCCGATCGTGTTTCTTTCTGCGGTTGACGCCGGCCGACTGCGTGGTTTGATTTCCACTTGTTTCTTTCTGTGGTCATGTCTCTTTCTTTCGTTGACATTGACCGACTTCGCTGTTTGATTTCCACTGGTTTCTTTCGCCTATGGTGTTTCTTTCTGCGGTTGACGCTGACCGACTGCGTGTTTTGATTACCACTTGTTTCTTTCTGTGGTCGTGTCTCTTTCTTTCGTTGACATTGACCGACTTCGTTGTTTGATTTCCACTGGTTTCTTTCTGTGGTCGTGTCTCTTTCTTTCGTTGAAGCTGACCAACTTCGTTGTTTGATTTCCACTCGTTTCTTTCGCCGATGGCGTTTCTTTCTGCGGTTGACACTGGCCGACTGCGTGGTTGGATTTCCACATGTTTCTTTCTGTTGTCGTGTCTCTTTCTGTCGTTGACGCTGACAGACTTCGTTGTTTGATTTCCACTGGTTTCTTTCGCCGATAGTGTTTCTTTCTTCTGTTGACGCTGGCCGACTGCGTGGTTTGATTTCCACTGGTTTCTTTCTGTGGTCGTGTCTCTTTGTTTCGTTGACGCTGACCGACTTCGTTGTTTGATTTCCACTGGTTTCTTTCGCCGATGGTGTTTCTTTCTGCGGTTGACGCTGGCCGACTACGTGTTTTGATTACCACTTGTTTCTTTCTGTGGTCGTGTCTCTTTCTTTCGTTGACATTGACCGACTTCGTTGTTTGATTTCCACTGGTTTCTTTCTGTGGTCGTGTCTCTTTCTTTCGTTGACATTGACCGACTTCGTTGTTTGATTTTCACTGGTTTCTTTCGCCGATGGTGTTTCTTTCTGCGGTTGACGCTTGCCGACTACGAGGCTTGACTTCCACTTGTTTCTTTCTGTGGTCGTGTCTCTTTCTTTCGCTGACATTGACCGACTTCGTTGTTTGATTTTCACTGGTTTCTTTCTGTGGTCGTGTCTCTTTCTTTCGTTGACGCTGACCGATTCGTTGTTTGATTTCCACTCGTTTCTTTCGCCGATGGTGTTTCTGCTGTTGACGCTGACAGACTTCGTTGTTTGATTTCCACTGGTTTCTTTCGCCGATAGTGTTTCTTTCTTCTGTTGACGCTGGCCGACTGCGTGGTTTGATTTCCACTCGTTTATTTCTGTGGTCGTGTCTCTTTCTTTCGTTGACGCTGACCGATTCGTTGTTTGATTTCCACTGGTTTCTTTCGCCGATAGTGTTTCTTTCTGCGGTTGACGCTGACCGACTGCGTGGTTTGATTTCCACTGGTTTCTTTCTGTGGTCGTGTTTCTTTCTTTCGTTGACGCTGACCGATTCGTTGTTTGATTTTTACTGGTTTCTTTCGCCGATAGCGTTTCTTTCTGCGGTTTACGCTGACCGGCTGCGTGGTTTGATTTCCACATGTTTCTTTCTTTTGTCGTGTCTCTTTCTGTCGTTGACGCTGACAGACTTCGTTGTTTGATTTCCACTGGCTTCTTTCGCCGACGGCGTTTCTTTCTGCAGTTGACGCTGGCCGACTGCGTGGTTTGATTTGCACTGGTTTCTTTCTGTTGTCGTGTCTCTTTCATTCGTAGACGCCGGCGGACTGACCAACTTCGTTGTTTGATTTCCACTCGTTTCTTTCGCCGATGGCGTTTCTTTCTGCGGTTGACGCTGGCCGACTGCGTGGTTGGATTTCCACACGTTTCTTTCTGTTGTCGTGTCTCTTTCTGTCGTTGACGCTGACCGACTTCGTTGTTTGATTTCCACTGGCTTCTTTCGCCGATGGCGTTTTTTTTCTGCGGTTGACGCTGGCCGACTGCGTGGTTTGATTTCCACTTGTTCCTTTCTGTTGTCGTGTCTCTTTCTATCGTTGACGCTGACCGACTTCGTTGTTTGATTTCCACTGGTTTCTTTCGCCGATGGCGTTTCTTTCTGCGGTTGACGCTGGCCGACTGCGTGGTTGGATTTCCACTTGTTCCTTTCTGTTGTCGTGTCTCTTTCTATCGTTGACGCTGACCGACTTCGTTGTTTGATTTCCACTGGTTTCTTTCGCCGATGGCGTTTCTTTCTGCGGTTGACGCTGGCCGACTGCGTGGTTTGATTTGCACTGGTTTCTTTCTGTGGTCGTGTCTCTTTCTTTCGTAGACGCCGGCGGACTGACCGACTTCGTTTTTGATTTCCACTCGTTTTTCCACTCGTTTCTTTCGCCGATGGCGTTTCTTTCTGCGGTTGACACTGGCCGACTGCGTGGTTGGATTTCCACATGTTTCTTTCTGTTGTCGTGTCTCTTTCTGTCGTTGACGCTGACAGACTTCGTTGTTTGATTTCCACTGCATTCTTTCGCCGATGGCGTTTCTTTCTGCGGTTGACGCTGGCCGACTGCGTGGTTTGATTTGCACTGGTTTCTTTCTGTGGTCGTGTCTCTTTCTTTCGTAGACGCCGGCGGACTGACCGACTTCGTTGTTTGATTTCCACTGGTTTCTTTCGCCGATAGTGTTTCTTTCTGCGGTTGACGCTGGCCGACTGCGTGGTTGGATTTCCACTTGTTCCTTTCTGTTGTCGTGTCTCTTTCTGTCGTTGACGCTGACAGACTTCGTTGTTTGATTTCCACTGCATTCTTTCGCCGATGGCGTTTCTTTCTGCGGTTGACGCTGGCCGACTGCGTGGTTTGATTTGCACTGGTTTCTTTCTGTGGTCGTGTCTCTTTCTTTCGTAGACGCCGGCGGACTGACCGACTTCGTTGTTTGATTTCCACTGGTTTCTTTCGCCGATAGTGTTTCTTTCTGCGGTTGACGCTGGCCGACTGCGTGGTTGGATTTGCACTTGTTCCTTTCTGTTGTCGTGTCTCTTTCTGTCGTTGACGCTGACAGACTTCGTTGTTTGATTTCCACTGCATTCTTTCGCCGATGGCGTTTCTTTCTGCGGTTGACGCTGGCCGACTGCGTGGTTTGATTTGCACTGGTTTCTTTCTGTGGTCGTGTCTCTTTCTTTCGTAGACGCCGGCGGACTGACCGACTTCGTTGTTTGATTTCCACTGGTTTCTTTCGCCGATAGTGTTTCTTTCTGCGGTTGACGCTGGCCGACTGCGTCGTTGGATGTCCACTTGTTTCTTTCTGTTGTCGTGTCTCTTGCTTTCGTTGACGCTCACCGACTTCGTTGTTTGATTTCCAGCGGTTTCTTTCGCCGATGGCGTTTCGTTCTGCGGTTGACGCTGGCCGACTGCGTGGTTTGGTTTCCACTGGTTTCTTTCTGTGGTCGTGTCTCTTTCTTTCGTAGACGCCGGCGGACTGACCGACTTCGTTGTTTGATTTCCACTCGTTTGTTTCGCCGATCGTGTTTTTTTCTGCGGTTGACGCCGGCCGACTGCGTGGTTTGATTTTCACAGGTTTCTTTCGCCGATCGTGTTTCTTTCTGCGGTTGACGCCGATCGACTGCGTGGTTTGTTTTCCACAAGTTTCTTTCGCCGATCGTGTTTCTTTCTGCGGTTGACGCCGGCCGACTGCGCGGTTTGATTTCCACAGGTTTCTTTCGCCGATCGTGTTTCTTTCTGCGGTTGACGCTGGCCGACTGCATGGTTTAATTTCCACTGGTTTCTTTCTGTGGTCGTGTCTCTTTCTTTCGTAGACGCCGGCGGACTGACCGACTTCGTTGTTTGATTTCCACTCGTTTCTTTCGCCGATCGTGTTTCTTTCTGCGGTTGACGCCGGCCGACTGCGTGGTTTGATTTTCACAGGTTTCTTTCGCCGATCGTGTTTCTTTCTGCGGTTGACGCCGGCCGACTGCGTGGTTTGATTTCCACTGGTTTCTTTCGCCGATCGTGTTTCTTTCTGCGGTTGACGCCGGCCGACTGCGTGGTTTGATTTCCACAGGTTTCTTTCGCCGATCGTGTTTCTTTCTGCGGTTGACGCCGGCCGACTGCGTGGTCTGATTTTCACAGGTTTCTTTCGCCGATCGTGTTTCTTTCTGCGGTTGACGCCGGCCGACTGCGTGGTTTGATTTCCACAGGTTTCTTTCGTCGATCGTGTCTCTTTCTGCGGTTGACGCCGGCCGACTGCGTGGTTTGATTTCCACTTGTTTCTTTCTGTGGTCATGTCTCTTTCTTTCGTTGACATTGACCGACTTCGCTGTTTGATTTCCACTGGTTTCTTTCGCCTATGGTGTTTCTTTCTGCGGTTGACGCTGACCGACTGCGTGGTTTGATTTCCACTGGTTTCTTTCTGTGGTCGTGTCTCTTTGTTTCGTTGACGCTGACCGACTTCGTTGTTTGATTTCCACTGGTTTCTTTCGCCGATGGTGTTTCTTTCTGCGGTTGACGCTGGCCGACTACGTGTTTTGATTACCACTTGTTTCTTTCTGTGGTCGTGTCTCTTTCTTTCGTTGACATTGACCGACTTCGTTGTTTGATTTCAACTGGTTTCTTTCTGTGGTCGTGTCTCTTTCTTTCGTTGACATTGACCGACTTCGTTGTTTGATTTTCACTGGTTTCTTTCGCCGATGGTGTTTCTTTCTGCGGTTGACGCTTGCCGACTACGATGCTTGACTTCCACTTGTTTCTTTCTGTGGTCGTGTCTCTTTCTTTCGCTGACATTGACCGACTTCGTTGTTTGATTTTCACTGGTTTCTTTCGCCGATGGCGTTTCTTTCTGCGGTTGACACTGGCCGACTGCGTGGTTGGATTTCCACATGTTTCTTTCTTTTGTCGTGTCTCTTTCTGTCGTTGACGCTGACAGACTTCGTTGTTTGATTTCCACTGGCTTCTTTCGCCGATGGCGTTTCTTTCTGCAGTTGACGCTGGCCGACTGCGTGGTTGGATTTCCACTTGTTTCTTTCTGTTGTCGTGTCTCTTTCTTTCGTTGACGCTGACCGACTTCGTTGTTTGATTTCCACTGGTTTCTTTCGCCGATGGCGTTTCTTTCTGCGGTTGACGCTGGCCGACTGCGTGGTTGGATTTCCACTTGTTTCTTTCTGTTGTCGTGTCTCTTTCTTTCGTTGACGCTGACCGACTTCGTTGTTTGATTTCCACTGGTTTCTTTCGCCGATGGCGTTTCTTTCTGCAGTTGACGCTGGCCGACTGCGTGGTTGGATTTCCACTTGTTTCTTTCTGTTGTCGTGTCTCTTTCTTTCGTTGACGCTGACCGACTTCGTTGTTTGATTTCCACTGGTTTCTTTCGCCGATGGCGTTTCTTTCTGCGGTTGACGCTGGCCGACTGCGTGGTTGGATTTCCACTTGTTTCTTTCTGTTGTCGTGTCTCTTTCTTTCGTTGACGCTGACCGACTTCGTTGTTTGATTTCCACTGGTTTCTTTCGCCGATGGCGTCTCTTTCTGCGGTTGACGCTGGCCGACTGCGTGGTTTGATTTGCACTGGTTTCTTTCTGTGGTCGTGTCTCTTTCTTTCGTAGACGCCGGCGGACTGACCGACTTCGTTTTTGATTTGCACTCGTTTCTTTCGCCGATGGCGTTTCTTTCTGCAGTTGACGCTGGCCGACTGCGTGGTTGGATTTCCACTTGTTTCTTTCTGTTGTCGTGTCTCTTTCTTTCGTTGACGCTGACCGACTTCGTTGTTTGATTTCCACTGGTTTCTTTCGCCGATGGCGTTTCTTTCTGCGGTTGACACTGGCCGACTGCGTGGTTGGATTTCCACATGTTTCTTTCTTTTGTCGTGTCTCTTTCTGTCGTTGACGCTGACAGACTTCGTTGTTTGATTTCCACTGGCTTCTTTCGCCGATGGCGTTTCTTTCTGCAGTTGACGCTGGCCGACTGCGTGGTTTGATTTGCACTGGTTTCTTTCTGTTGTCGTGTCTCTTTCATTCGTAGACGCCGGCGGACTGACCAACTTCGTTGTTTGATTTCCACTCGTTTCTTTCGCCGATGGCGTTTCTTTCTGCGGTTGACGCTGGCCGACTGCGTGGTTGGATTTCCACACGTTTCTTTCTGTTGTCGTGTCTCTTTCTGTCGTTGACGCTGACCGACTTCGTTGTTTGATTTCCACTGGCTTCTTTCGCCGATGGCGTTTTTTTCTGAGGTTGACGCTGGCCGACTGCGTGGTTTGATTTCCACTTGTTCCTTTCTGTTGTCGTGTCTCTTTCTATCTTTGACGCTGACCGACTTCGTTGTTTGATTTCCACTGGTTTCTTTCGCCGATGGCGTTTCTTTCTGCGGTTGACGCTGGCCGACTGCGTGGTTGGATTTCCACTTGTTCCTTTCTGTTGTCGTGTCTCTTTCTATCGTTGACGCTGACCGACTTCGTTGTTTGATTTCCACTGGTTTCTTTCGCCGATGGCGTTTCTTTCTGCGGTTGACGCTGGCCGACTGCGTGGTTTGATTTGCACTGGTTTCTTTCTGTGGTCGTGTCTCTTTCTTTCGTAGACGCCGGCGGACTGACCGACTTCGTTTTGGATTTCCACTCGTTTTTCCACTCGTTTCTTTCGCCGATGGCGTTTCTTTCTGCGGTTGACACTGGCCGACTGCGTGGTTGGATTTCCACATGTTTCTTTCTGTTGTCGTGTCTCTTTCTGTCGTTGACGCTGACAGACTTCGTTGTTTGATTTCCACTGGCTTCTTTCGCCGATGGCGTTTCTTTCTGCAGTTGACGCTGGCCGACTGCGTGGTTTGATTTGCACTGGTTTCTTTCTGTTGTCGTGTCTCTTTCATTCGTAGACGCCGGCGGACTGACCAACTTCGTTGTTTGATTTCCACTCGTTTCTTTCGCCGATGGCGTTTCTTTCTGCGGTTGACGCTGGCCGACTGCGTGGTTGGATTTCCACTTGTTTCTTTCTGTTGTCGTGTCTCTTTCTTTCGTTGACGCTGACCGACTTCGTTGTTTGATTTCCACTGGTTTCTTTCGCCGATGGCGTTTCTTTCTGCGGTTGACACTGGCCGACTGCGTGGTTGGATTTCCACATGTTTCTTTCTTTTGTCGTGTCTCTTTCTGTCGTTGACGCTGACAGACTTCGTTGTTTGATTTCCACTGGCTTCTTTCGCCGATGGCGTTTCTTTCTGCAGTTGACGCTGGCCGACTGCGTGGTTTGATTTGCACTGGTTTCTTTCTGTTGTCGTGTCTCTTTCATTCGTAGACGCCGGCGGACTGACCAACTTCGTTGTTTGATTTCCACTCGTTTCTTTCGCCGATGGCGTTTCTTTCTGCGGTTGACGCTGGCCGACTGCGTGGTTGGATTTCCACACGTTTCTTTCTGTTGTCGTGTCTCTTTCTGTCGTTGACGCTGACCGACTTCGTTGTTTGATTTCCACTGGCTTCTTTCGCCGATGGCGTTTTTTTCTGAGGTTGACGCTGGCCGACTGCGTGGTTTGATTTCCACTTGTTCCTTTCTGTTGTCGTGTCTCTTTCTATCTTTGACGCTGACCGACTTCGTTGTTTGATTTCCACTGGTTTCTTTCGCCGATGGCGTTTCTTTCTGCGGTTGACGCTGGCCGACTGCGTGGTTGGATTTCCACTTGTTCCTTTCTGTTGTCGTGTCTCTTTCTATCGTTGACGCTGACCGACTTCGTTGTTTGATTTCCACTGGTTTCTTTCGCCGATGGCGTTTCTTTCTGCGGTTGACGCTGGCCGACTGCGTGGTTTGATTTGCACTGGTTTCTTTCTGTGGTCGTGTCTCTTTCTTTCGTAGACGCCGGCGGACTGACCGACTTCGTTTTGGATTTCCACTCGTTTTTCCACTCGTTTCTTTCGCCGATGGCGTTTCTTTCTGCGGTTGACACTGGCCGACTGCGTGGTTGGATTTCCACATGTTTCTTTCTGTTGTCGTGTCTCTTTCTGTCGTTGACGCTGACAGACTTCGTTGTTTGATTTCCACTGCATTCTTTCGCCGATGGCGTTTCTTTCTGCGGTTGACGCTGGCCGACTGCGTGGTTTGATTTGCACTGGTTTCTTTCTGTGGTCGTGTCTCTTTCTTTCGTAGACGCCGGCGGACTGACCGACTTCGTTGTTTGATTTCCACTGGTTTCTTTCGCCGATAGTGTTTCTTTCTGCGGTTGACGCTGGCCGACAGCGTGGTTGGATTTCCACTTGTTCCTTTCTGTTGTCGTGTCTCTTTCTGTCGTTGACGCTGACAGACTTCGTTGTTTGATTTCCACTGCATTCTTTCGCCGATGGCGTTTCTTTCTGCGGTTGACGCTGGCCGACTGCGTGGTTTGATTTGCACTGGTTTCTTTCTGTGGTCGTGTCTTTCTTTCGTAGACGCCGGCGGACTGACCGACTTCGTTGTTTGATTTCCACTGGTTTCTTTCGCCGATAGTGTTTCTTTCTGCGGTTGACGCTGGCCGACTGCGTGGTTGGATTTCCACTTGTTCCTTTCTGTTGTCGTGTCTCTTTCTATCGTTGACGCTGACCGACTTCGTTGTTTGATTTCCACTGGTTTCTTTCGCCGATAGTGTTTCTTTCTGCGGTTGACGCTGGCCGACTGCGTGGTTGGATTTCCACTTGTTTCTTTCTGTTGTCGTGTCTCTTTCTGTCGTTGACGCTGACAGACTTCGTTGTTTGATTTCCACTGCATTCTTTCGCCGATGGCGTTTCTTTCTGCGGTTGACGCTGGCCGACTGCGTGGTTTGATTTGCACTGGTTTCTTTCTGTGGTCGTGTCTCTTTCTTTCGTAGACGCCGGCGGACTGACCGACTTCGTTGTTTGATTTCCACTGGTTTCTTTCGCCGATAGTGTTTCTTTCTGCGGTTGACGCTGGCCGACTGCGTGGTTGGATTTCCACTGGTTTCTCTCTGTGGTCGTGTCTCTTTCTGTCGTTGACGCTGACAGACTTCGTTGTTTGATTTCCACTGGCTTCTTTCGCCGATGGCGTTTTTTTCTGCGGTTGACGCTGGCCGACTGCGTGGTTTGATTTGCACTGGTTTCTTTCTGTGGTCGTGTCTCTTTCTTTCGTAGACGCCGGCGGACTGACCGACTTCGTTGTTTGATTTCCACTGGTTTCTTTCGCCGATAGTGTTTCTTTCTGCGGTTGACGCTGGCCGACTGCGTGGTTGGATTTCCACTTGTTTCTTTCTGTTGTCGTGTCTCTTTCTGTCGTTGACGCTGACAGACTTCGTTGTTTGATTTCCACTGCATTCTTTCGCCGATGGCGTTTCTTTCTGCGGTTGACGCTGGCCGACTGCGTGGTTGGATTTCCACTTGTTCCTTTCTGTTGTCGTGTCTCTTTCTATCGTTGACGCTGACCGACTTCGTTGTTTGATTTCCACTGGTTTCTTTCGCCGATGGCGTTTCTTTCTGCGGTTGACGCTGGCCGACTGCGTGGTTGGATTTCCACTTGTTCCTTTCTGTTGTCGTGTCTCTTTCTATCGTTGACGCTGACCGACTTCGTTGTTTGATTTCCACTGGTTTCTTTCGCCGATGGCGTTTCTTTCTGCGGTTGACGCTGGCCGACTGCGTGGTTTGATTTGCACTGGTTTCTTTCTGTGGTCGTGTCTCTTTCTTTCGTAGACGCCGGCGGACTGACCGACTTCGTTTTGGATTTCCACTCGTTTTTCCACTCGTTTCTTTCGCCGATGGCGTTTCTTTCTGCGGTTGACACTGGCCGACTGCGTGGTTGGATTTCCACATGTTTCTTTCTGTTGTCGTGTCTCTTTCTGTCGTTGACGCTGACAGACTTCGTTGTTTGATTTCCACTGCATTCTTTCGCCGATGGCGTTTCTTTCTGCGGTTGACGCTGGCCGACTGCGTGGTTTGATTTGCACTGGTTTCTTTCTGTGGTCGTGTCTCTTTCTTTCGTAGACGCCGGCGGACTGACCGACTTCGTTGTTTGATTTCCACTGGTTTCTTTCGCCGATAGTGTTTCTTTCTGCGGTTGACGCTGGCCGACTGCGTGGTTGGATTTCCACTTGTTCCTTTCTGTTGTCGTGTCTCTTTCTGTCGTTGACGCTGACAGACTTCGTTGTTTGATTTCCACTGCATTCTTTCGCCGATGGCGTTTCTTTCTGCGGTTGACGCTGGCCGACTGCGTGGTTTGATTTGCACTGGTTTCTTTCTGTGGTCGTGTCTTTCTTTCGTAGACGCCGGCGGACTGACCGACTTCGTTGTTTGATTTCCACTGGTTTCTTTCGCCGATAGTGTTTCTTTCTGCGGTTGACGCTGGCCGACTGCGTGGTTGGATTTCCACTTGTTCCTTTCTGTTGTCGTGTCTCTTTCTATCGTTGACGCTGACCGACTTCGTTGTTTGATTTCCACTGGTTTCTTTCGCCGATAGTGTTTCTTTCTGCGGTTGACGCTGGCCGACTGCGTGGTTGGATTTCCACTTGTTTCTTTCTGTTGTCGTGTCTCTTTCTGTCGTTGACGCTGACAGACTTCGTTGTTTGATTTCCACTGCATTCTTTCGCCGATGGCGTTTCTTTCTGCGGTTGACGCTGGCCGACTGCGTGGTTTGATTTGCACTGGTTTCTTTCTGTGGTCGTGTCTCTTTCTTTCGTAGACGCCGGCGGACTGACCGACTTCGTTGTTTGATTTCCACTGGTTTCTTTCGCCGATAGTGTTTCTTTCTGCGGTTGACGCTGGCCGACTGCGTGGTTGGATTTCCACTGGTTTCTCTCTGTGGTCGTGTCTCTTTCTGTCGTTGACGCTGACAGACTTCGTTGTTTGATTTCCACTGGCTTCTTTCGCCGATGGCGTTTTTTTCTGCGGTTGACGCTGGCCGACTGCGTGTTTTGATTTGCACTGGTTTCTTTCTGTGGTCGTGTCTCTTTCTTTCGTAGACGCCGGCGGACTGACCGACTTCGTTGTTTGATTTCCACTGGTTTCTTTCGCCGATAGTGTTTCTTTCTGCGGTTGACGCTGGCCGACTGCGTGGTTGGATTTCCACTTGTTTCTTTCTGTTGTCGTGTCTCTTTCTGTCGTTGACGCTGACAGACTTCGTTGTTTGATTTCCACTGCATTCTTTCGCCGATGGCGTTTCTTTCTGCGGTTGACGCTGGCCGACTGCGTGGTTGGATTTCCACTTGTTCCTTTCTGTTGTCGTGTCTCTTTCTATCGTTGACGCTGACCGACTTCGTTGTTTGATTTCCACTGGTTTCTTTCGCCGATGGCGTTTCTTTCTGCGGTTGACGCTGGCCGACTGCGTGGTTTGATTTGAACTGGTTTCTTTCTGTGGTCGTGTCTCTTTCTTTCGTAGACGCCGGCGGACTGACCGACTTCGTTTTTGATTTCCACTCGTTTCTTTCGCAGATGGCGTTTCTTTCTGCGGTTGACACTGGCCGACTGCGTGGTTGGATTTCCACATGTTTCTTTCTTTTGTCGTGTCTCTTTCTGTCGTTGACGCTGACAGACTTCGTTGTTTGATTTCCACTGGCTTCTTTCGCCGATGGCGTTTCTTTCTGCAGTTGACGCTGGCCGACTGCGTGGTTTGATTTGCACTGGTTTCTTTCTGTGGTTCTGTCTCTTTCATTCGTAGACGCCGGCGGACTGACCAACTTCGTTGTTTGATTTCCACTCGTTTCTTTCGCCGATGGCGTTTCTTTCTGCGGTTGACACTGGCCGACTGCGTGGTTGGATTTCCACATGTTTCTTTCTGTTGTCGTGTCTCTTTCTGTCGTTGACGCTGACAGACTTCGTTGTTTGATTTCCACTGGCTTCTTTCGCCGATGGCGTTTTTTTCTGCGGTTGACGCTGGCCGACTGCGTGGTTTGATTTCCACTGGTTTCCTTCTGTGGTCGTGTCTCTTTCTTTCGTAGACGCCAGCGGACTGACCGACTTCTTTGTTTGATTTCCACACGTTTCTTTCGCCTATGGCGTTTCTTTCTGCGGTTGACGCTGGCCGACTGCGTGGTTGGATTTCCACTTGTTTCTTTCTGTTGTCGTGTCTCTTTCTTTCGTTGACGCTGACCGACTTCGTTGTTTGATTTCCACTGGTTTCTTTCGCCGATGGCGTTTCTTTCTGTGGTTGACGCTGGCCGACTGCGTGGTTGTATTTCCACTTGTTACTTTATGTTGTCGTGTCTCTTTCTTTCGTTCACGCTGACCGCCTTCGTTGTTTGATTTCCACTGGTTTCTTTCGCCGATGGCGTTTCTTTCTGCGGTTGCCGCTGGCCGACTGCGTGGTTGGATTTCCACTTGTTTATTTCTGTTGTCGTGTCTCTTTCTTTCGTTGACGCTGACTGACTTCGTTGTTTGATTTCCACTGGTTTCTTTCGCCGATGGCGTTTCTTTCTGCGGTTGACGCTGGCCGACTGCGTCGTTGGATGTCCACTTGTTTCTTTCTGTTGTCGTGTCTCTTGCTTTAGTTGACGCTCACCGACTTCGTTGTTTGATTTCCAGTGGTTTCTTTCGCCGATGGCGTTTCGTTCTGCGGTTGACGCTGGCCGACTGCGTGGTTTGGTTTCCACTGGTTTCTTTCTATGGTCGTGTCTCTTTCTTTCGTAGACGCCGGCGGACTGACCGACTTCGTTGTTTGATTTCCACTCGTTTGTTTCGCCGATCGTGTTTCTTTCTGCGGTTGACGCCGGCCGACTGCGTGGTTTGATTTTCACAGGTTTCTTTCGCCGATCGTGTTTCTTTCTGCGGTTGACGCCGGTCGACTGCGTGGTTTGTTTTCCACAAGTTTCTTTCGCCGATCGTGTTTCTTTCTGCGGTTGACGCCGGCCGACTGCGCGGTTTGATTTCCACAGGTTTCTTTCGCCGATCGTGTTTCTTTCTGCGGTTGACGCTGGCCGACTGCGTGGTTTAATTTCCACTGGTTTCTTTCTGTGGTCGTGTCTCTTTCTTTCGTAGACGCCGGCGGACTGACCGACTTCGTTGTTTGATTTCCACTCGTTTCTTTCGCCGATCGTGTTTCTTTCTGCGGTTGACGCCGGCCGACTGCGTGGTTTGATTTTCACAGGTTTCTTTCGCCGATCGTGTTTCTTTCTGCGGTTGACGCCGGCCGACTGCGTGGTTTGATTTCCACTGGTTTCTTTCGCCGATCGTGTTTCTTTCTGCGGTTGACGCCGGCCGACTGCGTGGTTTGATTTCCACAGGTTTCTTTCGCCGATCGTGTTTCTTTCTGCGGTTGACGCCGGCCGACTGCGTGGTCTGATTTTCACAGGTTTCTTTCGCCGATCGTGTTTCTTTCTGCGGTTGACGCCGGCCGACTGCGTGGTTTGATTTCCACAGGTTTCTTTCGTCGATCGTGTCTCTTTCTGCGGTTGACGCCGGCCGACTGCGTGGTTTGATTTCCACAGGTTTCTTTCGCCGATCGTGTTTCTTTCTGCGGTTGACGCCGGCCGACTGCGTGGTTTGATTTCCACTTGTTTCTTTCTGTGGTCATGTCTCTTTCTTTCGTTGACATTGACCGACTTCGCTGTTTGATTTCCACTGGTTTCTTTCGCCTATGGTGTTTCTTTCTGCGGTTGACGCTGACCGACTGCGTGTTTTGATTACCACTTGTTTCTTTCTGTGGTCGTGTCTCTTTCTTTCGTTGACATTGACCGACTTCGTTGTTTGATTTCCACTGGTTTCTTTCTGTGGTCGTGTCTCTTTCTTTCGTTGAAGCTGACCAACTTCGTTGTTTGATTTCCACTCGTTTCTTTCGCCGATGGCGTTTCTTTCTGCGGTTGACACTGGCCGACTGCGTGGTTGGATTTCCACATGTTTCTTTCTGTTGTCGTGTCTCTTTCTGTCGTTGACGCTGACAGACTTCGTTGTTTGATTTCCACTGGTTTCTTTCGCCGATAGTGTTTCTTTCTTCTGTTGACGCTGGCCGACTGCGTGGTTTGATTTCCACTGGTTTCTTTCTGTGGTCGTGTCTCTTTGTTTCGTTGACGCTGACCGACTTCGTTGTTTGATTTCCACTGGTTTCTTTCGCCGATGGTGTTTCTTTCTGCGGTTGACGCTGGCCGACTACGTGTTTTGATTACCACTTGTTTCTTTCTGTGGTCGTGTCTCTTTCTTTCGTTGACATTGACCGACTTCGTTGTTTGATTTCCACTGGTTTCTTTCTGTGGTCGTGTCTCTTTCTTTCGTTGACATTGACCGACTTCGTTGTTTGATTTTCACTGGTTTCTTTCGCCGATGGTGTTTCTTTCTGCGGTTGACGCTTGCCGACTACGAGGCTTGACTTCCACTTGTTTCTTTCTGTGGTCGTGTCTCTTTCTTTCGCTGACATTGACCGACTTCGTTGTTTGATTTTCACTGGTTTCTTTCTGTGGTCGTGTCTCTTTCTTTCGTTGACGCTGACCGATTCGTTGTTTGATTTCCACTCGTTTCTTTCGCCGATGGTGTTTCTGCTGTTGACGCTGACAGACTTCGTTGTTTGATTTCCACTGGTTTCTTTCGCCGATAGTGTTTCTTTCTTCTGTTGACGCTGGCCGACTGCGTGGTTTGATTTCCACTCGTTTATTTCTGTGGTCGTGTCTCTTTCTTTCGTTGACGCTGACCGATTCGTTGTTTGATTTCCACTGGTTTCTTTCGCCGATAGTGTTTCTTTCTGCGGTTGACGCTGACCGACTGCGTGGTTTGATTTCCACTGGTTTCTTTCTGTGGTCGTGTTTCTTTCTTTCGTTGACGCTGACCGATTCGTTGTTTGATTTTTACTGGTTTCTTTCGCCGATAGCGTTTCTTTCTGCGGTTTACGCTGACCGGCTGCGTGGTTTGATTTCCACTGGTTTCTTTCTGTGGTCGTGTCTGTTTCTTTCGTTGACGCTGACCGATTCGTTGTTTGATTTCCACTGGTTTCTTTCGCCGATAGTGTTTCTTTCTGCGGTTTACGCTGACCGACTGCGTGGTTTGATTTCCACTGGTTTCTTTCTGTGGTCGTGTTTCTTTCTTTCGTTGACGCTGACCGATTCGTTGTTTGATTTCCACTGGTTTCTTTCGCCGATAGTGTTTCTTTCTGCGGTTGACGCTGACCGACTGCGTGGTTTGTTTTCGACTGGTTTCTTTCTGTGGTCGTGTTTCTTTCTTTCGTTGACGCTGACCGATTCGTTGTTTGATTTCCACTGGTTTCTTTCGCCGATAGCGTTTCTTTCTGCGGTTTACGCTGACCGACTGCGTGGTTTGATTTCCACTGGTTTCTTTCTGTGGTCGTGTCTCTTTCTTTCGTTGACGCTGACCGATTCGTTGTTTGATTTCCACTGGTTTCTTTCGCCGATAGTGTTTTTTTCTTCTGTTGACGCTGGCCGACTGCGTGGTTTGATTTCCACTCGTTTATTTCTGTGGTCGTGTCTCTTTCTTTCGTTGACGCTGACCGATTCGTTGTTTGATTTCCACTGGTTTCTTTCGCCGATAGTGTTTCTTTCTGCGGTTGACGCTGACCGACTGCGTGGTTTGATTTCCACTGGTTTCTTTCTGTGGTCGTGTTTCTTTCTTTCGTTGACGCTGACCGATTCGTTTTTTGATTTCCACTGGTGTCTTTCGCCGATAGCGTTTCTTTCTGCGGTTTACGCTGACCGACTGCGTGGTTTGATTTCCACTGGTTTCTTTCTGTGGTCGTGTTTCTTTCTTTCGTTGACGCTGACCGATTCGTTATTTGATTTCCACTGGTTTCTTTCGCCGATAGTGTTTCATTCTGCGGTTGACGCTGGCCGACTGCGTGGTTTGATTTCCACTCGTTTATTTCTGTGGTCGTGTCTCTTTCTTTCGTTGACGCTGACCGATTCGTTGTTTGATTTCCACTGGTTTCTTTCGCCGATAGTGTTTCTTTCTGCGGTTTACGCTGACCGATTGCGTGGTTTGATTTCCACTGGTTTCTTTCTGTGGTCGTGTCTCTTTCTTTCGTTGACGCTGACCGATTCGTTGTTTGATTTCCACTGGTTTCTTTCGCCGATAGTGTTTCTTTCTGCGGTTGACGCTGACCGACTGCGTGGTTTGATTTCCACTGGTTTCTTTCTGTGGTCGTGTTTCTTTCTTTCGTTGACGCTGACCGATTCGTTGTTTGATTTCCACTGGTTTCTTTCGCCGATAGCGTTTCTTTCTGCGGTTTACGCTGACCGACTGCGTGGTTTGATTTCCACTGGTTTCTTTCTGTGGTCGTGTCTCTTTCTTTCTTTGACGCTGACCGATTCGTTGTTTAATTTCCGCTGGTTTCTTTCGCCGATAGTGTTTCTTTCTGCGGTTGACGCTGGCCGACTGCGTGGTTTGATTTTCACTGATTTCTTTCTGTGGTCGTGTCTCTTTTTTTCGTTGACATTGACCGACTTCGTTGTTTGATTTCCACTGGTTTCTTTCTGTGGTCGTGTCTCTTTCTTTCGTTGAAGCTGACCGACTTCGTTGTTTGATTTCCACTGGTTTCTTTCGCCGATAGTGTTTCTTTCCTCGGTTGACGCTGGCCGACTGCGTGGTTTGATTTTCACTGGTTTCTTTCTGTGGTCGTGTCTCTTTCTTTCGTTGACGCTGACCGATTCGTTGTTTGATTTCCACTGGTTTCTTTCGCCGATAGTGTTTCTTTCTGCGGTTTACGCTGACCGACTGCGTGGTTTGATTTCCACTGGTTTCTTTCTGTGGTCGTGTTTCTTTCTTTCGTTGACGCTGACCGATTAGTTGTTTGATTTCCACTGGTTTCTTTCGCCGATAGTGTTTCTTTCTGCGGTTTACGCTGACCGACTGCGTGGTTTGATTTCCACTGGTTTCTTTCTGTGGTCGTGTTTCTTTCTTTCGTTGACGCTGACCGATTCGTTGTTTGATTTCCACTGGTTTCTTTCGCCGATAGTGTTTCTTTCTGCGGTTGACGCTGGCCGACTGCGTGGTTTGATTTTCACTGATTTCTTTCTGTGGTCGTGTCTCTTTTTTTCGTTGACATTGACCGACTTCGTTGTTTGATTTCCACTGGTTTCTTTCGCCGATGGTGTTTCTTTCTGCGGTTGACGCTGGCCGACTACGTGGTTTGATTTTCACTGGTTTCTTTCTGTGGTCGTGTCTCTTTCTTTCGTTGACGCTGACCGATTCGTTGTTTGATTTCCACTGGTTTCTTTCGCCGATAGTGTTTCTTTCTGCGGTTTACGCTGACCGACTGCGTGGTTTGATTTCCACTGGTTTCTTTCTGTGGTCGTGTTTCTTTCTTTCGTTGACGCTGACCGATTCGTTGTTTGATTTCCACTGGTTTCTTTCGCCGATAGTGTTTCTTTCTGCGGTTTACGCTGACCGACTACGTGGTTTTATTTCCACTTGTTTCTTTCTGTGGTCGTGTCTCTTTCTTTCGTTGAAGCTGACCGACTTCGTTGTTTGATTTCCACTGGTTTCTTTCGCCGATAGTGTTTCTTTCTGCGGTTGACGCTGGCCGACTGCGTGGTTTGATTTTCACTGATTTCTTTCTGTGGTCGTGTCTCTTTTTTTCGTTGACATTGACCGACTTCGTTGTTTGATTTCCACTGGTTTCTTTCTGTGGTCGTGTCTCTTTCTTTCGTTGAAGCTGACCGACTTCGTTGTTTGATTTCCACTGGTTTCTTTCGCCGATAGTGTTTCTTTCCTCGGTTGACGCTGGCCGACTGCGTGGTTTGATTTTCACTGGTTTCTTTCTGTGGTCGTGTCTCTTTCTTTCGTTGACGCTGACCGATTCGTTGTTTGATTTCCACTGGTTTCTTTTGCCGATAGTGTTTCTTTCTGCGGTTTACGCTGACCGACTGCGTGGTTTGATTTCCACTGGTTTTTTTCTGTGGTCGTGTTTCTTTCTTTCGTTGACGCTGACCGATTCGTTGTTTGATTTCCACTGGTTTCTTTCGCCGATAGTGTTTCTTTCTGCGGTTGACGCTGGCCGACTGCGTGGTTTGATTTTCACTGATTTCTTTCTGTGGTCGTGTCTCTTTTTTTCGTTGACATTGACCGACTGCGTGGTTTGATTTTCACTGGTTTCTTTCTGTGGTCGTGTCTCTTTCTTTCGTTGACGCTGACCGATTCGTTTTTTGATTTCCACTGGTGTCTTTCGCCGATAGCGTTTCTTTCTGCGGTTTACGCTGACCGACTGCGTGGTTTGATTTCCACTGGTTTCTTTCTGTGGTCGTGTCTCTTTCTTTCGTGTACGCTGACCGATTCGTTGTTTGATTTCCACTGGTTTCTTTCGCCGATAGTGTTTCTTTCTGCGGTTTACGCTGACCGACTGCGTGGTTTGATTTCCACTGGTTTCTTTCTGTGGTCGTGTTTCTTTCTTTCGTTGACGCTGACCGATTCGTTGTTTGATTTCCACTGGTTTCTTTCGCCGATAGTGTTTCTTTCTGCGGTTGACGCTGGCCGACTGCGTGGTTTGATTTCCACTCGTTTATTTCTGTGGTCGTGTCTCTTTCTTTCGTTGACGCTGACCGATTCGTTGTTTGATTTCCACTGGTTTCTTTCGCCGATAGTGTTTCTTTCTGCGTTTGACGCTGACCGACTGCGTGGTTTGATTTCCACTGGTTTCTTTCTGTGGTCGTGTCTCTTTCTTTCGTTGACGCTGACCGATTCGTTGTTTGATTTCCACTGGTTTCTTTCGCCGATAGTGTTTCTTTCTGTGGTTGACGCTGGCCGACTGCGTGGTTTGATTTTCACTGATTTCTTTCTGTGGTCGTGACTCTTTCTTTCGTTGACATTGACCGACTTCGTTGTTTGATTTCCACTGGATTCTTTCTGTGGTCGTGTCTCTTTCTTTCGTTGACGCTGACCGACTTCGTTGTTTGATTTCCACTGGTTTCTTTCGCCGATGGTGTTTCTTTCTGCGGTTGACGCTGGCCGACTACGTGGTTTGATTTCCACTTGTTTCTTTCTGTGGTCGTGTCTCTTTCTTTCGCTGACATTGACCGACTTCTTTGTTTGATTTCCACTGGTTTCTTTCTGTGACGTGTCTCTTTCTTTCGTTGACGCTGACCGACTTCGTTGTTTGATTTCCACTGGTTTCTTTCGCCGATTGTGTTTCTTTCTGCGGTTGACGCTGGCCGACTACGTGGCTTGATTTCCACTTGTTTCTTTCTGTGGTCGTGTCTCTTTCTTTCGCTGACATTGACCGACTTCGTTGTTTGATTTCCACTGGTTTCTTTCTGTGACGTGTCTCTTTCTTTCGTTGACGCTGACCGACTTCGTTGTTTGATTTCTACTGGTTTCTTTCGCCGATAGTGTTTCTTTCCTCGGTTGACGCTGGCCGACTGCGTGGTTTGATTTTCACTTGTTTCTTTCTGTAGTCGTGTCTCTTTCTTTCGTTGACGCTGACCGATTCGTTTTTGATTTCCACTGGTGTCTTTCGCCGATAGCGTTTCTTTCTGCGGTTTACGCTGACCGACTGCGTGGTTTGATTTCCACTGGTTTCTTTCTGTGGTCGTGTCTCTTTCTTTCGTTGACGCTGACCGATTCGTTGTTTGATTTCCACTGGTTTCTTTCGCCGATAGTGTTTCTTTCTGCGGTTTACGCTGACCGACTGCGTGGTTTGATTTCCACTGGTTTCTTTCTGTGGTCGTGTTTCTTTCTTTCGTTGACGCTGACCGATTCGTTGTTTGATTTCCACTGGTTTCTTTCGCCGATAGTGTTTCTTTCTGCGGTTGACGCTGGCCGACTGCGTGGTTTGATTTCCACTCGTTTATTTCTGTGGTCGTGTCTCTTTCTTTCGTTGACGCTGACCGATTTGTTGTTTGATTTCCACTGGTTTCTTTCGCCGATAGTGTTTCTTTCTGCGTTTGACGCTGACCGACTGCGTGGTTTGATTTCTACTGGTTTCTTTCTGTGGTCGTGTTTCTTTCTTTCGTTGACGCTGACCGATTCGTTGTTTGATTTCCACTGGTTTCTTTCGCCGATAGCGTTTCTTTCTGCGGTTTACGCTGACCGACTGCGTGGTTTGATTTCCACTGGTTTCTTTCTGTGGTCGTGTCTCTTTCTTTCGTTGACGCTGACCGATTCGTTGTTTGATTTCCACTGGTTTCTTTCGCCGATGGTGTTTCTTTCTGCGGTTGACGCTGGCCGACTACGTGGTTTGATTTCCACTTGTTTCTTTCTGTGGTCGTGTCTCTTTCTTTCGTTGACATTGACCGACTTCGTTGTTTGATTTCCACTGGTTTCTTTATGTGGTCGTGTCTCTTTCTTTCGTTGAAGCTGACCGACTTCGTTGTTTGATTTCCACTGGTTTCTTTCGCCGATAGTGTTTCTTTCTGCGGTTGACGCTGGCCGACTGCGTGGTTTGATTTTCACTGATTTCTTTCTGTGGTCGTGTCTCTTTCTTTCGTTGACATTGACCGACTTCGTTGTTTGATTTCCACTGGTTTCTTTCTGTGGTCGTGTCTCTTTCTTTCGTTGACGCTGACCGACTTCGTTGTTTGATTTCCACTGGTTTCTTTCGCCGATGGTGTTTCTTTCTGCGGTTGACGCTGGCCGACTACGTGGTTTGATTTCCACTTGTTTCTTTCTGTGGTCGTGTCTCTTTCTTTCGCTGACATTGACCGACTTCGTTGTTTGATTTCCACTGGTTTCTTTCTGTGGTCGTGTCTCTTTCTTTCGTTGACGCTGACCGACTTCGTTGTTTGATTTCCACTGGTTTCTTTCGCCGATGGTGTTTCTTTCTGCGGTTGACGCTGGCCGACTACGTGGTTTGATTTCCACTTGTTTCTTTCTGTGGTCGTGTCTCTTTCTTTCGCTGACATTGACCGACTTCGTTGTTTGATTTCCACTGGTTTCTTTCTGTGGTCGTGTCTCTTTCTTTCGTTGACGCTGACCGACTTCGTTGTTTGATTTCCACTGGTTTCTTTCGCCGATGGTGTTTCTTTCGGCGGTTGACGCTGGCCGACTACGTGGCTTGATTTCCACTTGTTTCTTTCTGTGGTCGTGTCTCTTTCTTTCGCTGACATTGACCGACTTCGTAGATTGATTTCCACTGGTTTCTTTCGCCGATGGTGTTTCTTTCTGCGGTTGACGCTGGCCGACTACGGGGTTTATTTCCACTTGTTTCTTTCTGTGGTCGTGTCTCTTTCTTTCGTTGACGCTGACCGATTCGTTGTTTGATTTCCACTGGTTTCTTTCGCCGATAGTGTTTCTTTCTGCGTTTGACGCTGACCGACTGCGTGGTTTGATTTCCACTGGTTTCTTTCTGTGGTCGTGTCTCTTTCTTTCGTTGACGCTGACCGATTCGTTGTTTGATTTCCACTGGTTTCTTTCGCCGATGGTGTTTCTTTCTGCGGTTGACGCTGGCCGACTACGTGGTTTGATTTCCACTTGTTTCTTTCTGTGGTCGTGTCTCTTTCTTTCGTTGACATTGACCGACTTCGTTGTTTGATTTCCACTGGTTTCTTTATGTGGTCGTGTCTCTTTCTTTCGTTGAAGCTGACCGACTTCGTTGTTTGATTTCCACTGGTTTCTTTCGCCGATAGTGTTTCTTTCTGCGGTTGACGCTGGCCGACTGCGTGGTTTGATTTTCACTGATTTCTTTCTGTGGTCGTGTCTCTTTCTTTCGTTGACATTGACCGACTTCGTTGTTTGATTTCCACTGGTTTCTTTCTGTGGTCGTGTCTCTTTCTTTCGTTGACGCTGACCGACTTCGTTGTTTGATTTCCACTGGTTTCTTTCGCCGATGGTGTTTCTTTCTGCGGTTGACGCTGGCCGACTACGTGGTTTGATTTCCACTTGTTTCTTTCTGTGGTCGTGTCTCTTTCTTTCGCTGACATTGACCGACTTCGTTGTTTGATTTCCACTGGTTTCTTTCTGTGACGTGTCTCTTTCTTTCGTTGACGCTGACCGACTTCGTTGTTTGATTTCCACTGGTTTCTTTCGCCGATGGTGTTTCTTTCTGCGGTTGACGCTGGCCGACTACGTGGCTTGATTTCCACTTGTTTCTTTCTGTGGTCGTGTCTCTTTCTTTCGCTGACATTGACCGACTTCGTAGATTGATTTCCACTGGTTTCTTTCGCCGATGGTGTTTCTTTCTGCGGTTGACGCTGGCCGACTACGGGGTTTATTTCCACTTGTTTCTTTCTGTGGTCGTGTCTCTTTCTTTCGTTGACGCTGACCGATTCGTTGTTTGATTTCCACTGGTTTCTTTCGCCGATAGTGTTTCTTTCTGCGGTTGACGCTGACCGACTGCGTGGTTTGATTTCCACTGGTTTCTTTCTGTGGTCGTGTTTCTTTCTTTCGTTGACGCTGACCGATTCGTTGTTTGATTTCCACTGGTTTCTTTCGCCGATAGCGTTTCTTTCTGCGGTTTACGCTGACCGACTGCGTGGTTTGATTTCCACTGGTTTCTTTCTGTGGTCGTGTCTCTTTCTTTCGTTGACGCTGACCGATTTGTTGTTTGATTTCCACTGGTTTCGTTCGCCGATGGTGTTTCTTTCTGCGGTTGACGCTGGCCGACTACGTGGTTTTATTTCCACTTGTTTCTTTCTGTGGTCGTGTCTCTTTCTTTCGTTGAAGCTGACCGACTTCGTTGTTTGATTTCCACTGGTTTCTTTCGCCGATAGTGTTTCTTTCTGCGGTTGACGCTGGCCGACTGCGTGGTTTGATTTTCACTGATTTCTTTCTGTGGTCGTGTCTCTTTTTTTCGTTGACATTGACCGACTTCGTTGTTTGATTTCCACTGGTTTCTTTCTGTGGTCGTGTCTCTTTCTTTCGTTGAAGCTGACCGACTTCGTTGTTTGATTTCCACTGGTTTCTTTCGCCGATAGTGTTTCTTTCTGCGGTTGACGCTGGCCGACTGCGTGGTTTGATTTTCACTGATTTCTTTCTGTGGTCGTGTCTCTTTCTTTCGTTGACGCTGACCGACTTCGTTGTTTGATTTCCACTGGTTTCTTTCGCCGATGGTGTTTCTTTCTGCGGTTGACGCTGGCCGACTACGTGGCTTGATTTCCACTTGTTTCTTTCTGTGGTCGTGTCTCTTTCTTTCGCTGACATTGACCGACTTCGTTGTTTGATTTCCACTGGTTTCTTTCTGTGACGTGTCTCTTTCTTTCGTTGACGCTGACCGACTTCGTTGTTTGATTTCCCCTGGTTTCTTTCGCCGATGGTGTTTCTTTCTGCGGTTGACGCTGGCCGACTACGGGGTTTATTTCCACTTGTTTCTTTCTGTGGTCGTGTCTCTTTCTTTCGTTGACGCTGACCGACTGCGTGGTTTGATTTCCACTGGTTTCTTTCTGTGGTCGTGTTTCTTTCTTTTGTTGACGCTGACCGATTCGTTGTTTGATTTCCACTGGTTTCTTTCGCCGATAGCGTTTCTTTCTGCGGTTTACGCTGACCGACTGCGTGGTTTGATTTCCACTGGTTTCTTTCTGTGGTCGTGTCTCTTTCTTTCGTTGACGCTGACCGATTCGTTGTTTGATTTCCACTGGATTCTTTCGCCGATGGTGTTTCTTACTGCGGTTGACGCTGGCCGACTACGTGGTTTGATTTCCACTTGTTTCTTTCTGTGGTCATGTCTCTTTCTTTCGTTGACATTGACCGACTTCGTTGTTTGATTTCCACTGGTTTCTTTATGTGGTCGTGTCTCTTTCTTTCGTTGAAGCTGACCGACTTCGTTGTTTGATTTCCACTGGTTTCTTTCGCCGATAGTGTTTCTTTCTGCGGTTGACGCTGGCCGACTACGTGGTTTGATTTCCACTTGTTTCTTTCTGTGGTCGTGTCTCTTTCTTTCGCTGACATTGACCGACTTCGTTGTTTGATTTCCACTGGTTTCTTTCTGTGGTCGTGTCTCTTTCTTTCGTTGACGCTGACCGACTTCGTTGTTTGATTTCCACTGGTTTCTTTCGCCGATGGTGTTTCTTTCTGCGGTTGACGCTGGCCGACTACGTGGTTTGATTTCCACTTGTTTCTTTCTGTGGTCGTGTCTCTTTCTTTCGCTGACATTGACCGACTTCGTTGTTTGATTTCCACTGGTTTCTTTCTGTGGTCGTGTCTCTTTCTTTCGTTGACGCTGACCGACTTCGTTGTTTGATTTCCACTGGTTTCTTTCGCCGATGGTGTTTCTTTCGGCGGTTGACGCTGGCCGACTACGTGGCTTGATTTCCACTTGTTTCTTTCTGTGGTCGTGTCTCTTTCTTTCGCTGACATTGACCGACTTCGTAGATTGATTTCCACTGGTTTCTTTCGCCGATGGTGTTTCTTTCTGCGGTTGACGCTGGCCGACTACGGGGTTTATTTCCACTTGTTTCTTTCTGTGGTCGTGTCTCTTTCTTTCGTTGACGCTGACCGATTCGTTGTTTGATTTCCACTGGTTTCTTTCGCCGATAGTGTTTCTGTCTGCGTTTGACGCTGACCGACTGCGTGGTTTGATTTCCACTGGTTTCTTTCTGTGGTCGTGTCTCTTTCTTTCGTTGACGCTGACCGACTTCGTTGTTTGATTTCCACTGGTTTCTTTATGTGGTCGTGTCTCTTTCTTTCGTTGAAGCTGACCGACTTCGTTGTTTGATTTCCACTGGTTTCTTTCGCCGATGGTGTTTCTTTCTGCGGTTGACGCTGGCCGACTACGTGGCTTGATTTCCACTTGTTTCTTTCTGTGGTCGTGTCTCTTTCTTTCGCTGACATTGACCGACTTCGTAGATTGATTTCCACTGGTTTCTTTCGCCGATGGTGTTTCTTTCTGCGGTTGACGCTGGCCGACTACGGGGTTTATTTCCACTTGTTTCTTTCTGTGGTCGTGTCTCTTTCTTTCGTTGACGCTGACCGATTCGTTGTTTGATTTCCACTGGTTTCTTTCGCCGATAGTGTTTCTTTCTGCGGTTGACGCTGACCGACTGCGTGGTTTGATTTCCACTGGTTTCTTTCTGTGGTCGTGTTTCTTTCTTTCGTTGACGCTGACCGATTCGTTGTTTGATTTCCACTGGTTTCTTTCGCCGATAGCGTTTCTTTCTGCGGTTTACGCTGACCGACTGCGTGGTTTGATTTCCACTGGTTTCTTTCTGTGGTCGTGTCTCTTTCTTTCGTTGACGCTGACCGATTTGTTGTTTGATTTCCACTGGTTTCGTTCGCCGATGGTGTTTCTTTCTGCGGTTGACGCTGGCCGACTACGTGGTTTTATTTCCACTTGTTTCTTTCTGTGGTCGTGTCTCTTTCTTTCGTTGAAGCTGATCGACTTCGTTGTTTGATTTCCACTGGTTTCTTTCGCCGATAGTGTTTCTTTCTGCGGTTGACGCTGGCCGACTGCGTGGTTTGATTTTCACTGATTTCTTTCTGTGGTCGTGTCTCTTTTTTTCGTTGACATTGACCGACTTCGTTGTTTGATTTCCACTGGTTTCTTTCTGTGGTCGTGTCTCTTTCTTTCGTTGAAGCTGACCGACTTCGTTGTTTGATTTCCACTGGTTTCTTTCGCCGATAGTGTTTCTTTCTGCGGTTGACGCTGGCCGACTGCGTGGTTTGATTTTCACTGATTTCTTTCTGTGGTCGTGTCTCTTTCTTTCGTTGACGCTGACCGACTTCGTTGTTTGATTTCCACTGGTTTCTTTCGCCGATGGTGTTTCTTTCTGCGGTTGACGCTGGCCGACTACGTGGCTTGATTTCCACTTGTTTCTTTCTGTGGTCGTGTCTCTTTCTTTCGCTGACATTGACCGACTTCGTTGTTTGATTTCCACTGGTTTCTTTCTGTGACGTGTCTCTTTCTTTCGTTGACGCTGACCGACTTCGTTGTTTGATTTCCACTGGTTTCTTTCGCCGATGGTGTTTCTTTCTGCGGTTGACGCTGGCCGACTACGGGGTTTATTTCCACTTGTTTCTTTCTGTGGTCGTGTCTCTTTCTTTCGTTGACGCTGACCGACTGCGTGGTTTGATTTCCACTGGTTTCTTTCTGTGGTCGTGTTTCTTTCTTTTGTTGACGCTGACCGATTCGTTGTTTGATTTCCACTGGTTTCTTTCGCCGATGGTGTTTCTTTCTGCGGTTGACGCTGGCCGACTACGTGGTTTGATTTCCACTTGTTTCTTTCTGTGGTCGTGTCTCTTTCTTTCGTTGACATTGACCGACTTCGTTGTTTAATTTCCACTGGTTTCTTTCTGTGGTCGTGTCTCTTTCTTTCGTTGACGCTGACCGACTTCGTTGTTTGATTTCCACTGGTTTCTTTCGCCGATGGTGTTTCTTTCTGCGGTTGACGCTGGCCGACTACGTGGTTTGATTTCCACTTGTTTCTTTCTGTGGTCGTGTCTCTTTCTTTCGCTGACATTGACCGACTTCGTTGTTTGATTTCCACTGGTTTCTTTCTGTGGTCGTGTCTCTTTCTTTCGTTGACGCTGACCGACTTCGTTGTTTGATTTCCACTGGTTTCTTTCGCCGATGGTGTTTCTTTCTGCGGTTGACGCTGGCCGACTACGTGGTTTGATTTCCACTTGTTTCTTTCTGTGGTCGTGTCTCTTTCTTTCGCTGACATTGACCGACTTCGTTGTTTGATTTCCACTGGTTTCTTTCTGTGGTCGTGTCTCCTTCTTTCGTTGACGCTGACTGACTTCGTTGTTTGATTTCCACTGGTTTCTTTCGCCGATGGTGTTTCTTTCGGCGGTTGACGCTGGCCGACTACGTGGCTTGATTTCCACTTGTTTCTTTCTGTGGTCGTGTCTCTTTCTTTCGCTGACATTGACCGACTTCGTAGATTGATTTCCACTGGTTTCTTTCGCCGATGGTGTTTCTTTCTGCGGTTGACGCTGGCCGACTACGGGGTTTATTTCCACTTGTTTCTTTCTGTGGTCGTGTCTCTTTCTTTCGTTGACGCTGACCGATTCGTTGTTTGATTTCCACTGGTTTCTTTCGCCGATAGTGTTTCTTTCTGCGTTTGACGCTGACCGACTGCGTGGTTTGATTTCCACTGGTTTCTTTCTGTGGTCGTGTCTCTTTCATTCGTTGACGCTGACCGATTCGTTGTTTGATTTCCACTGGTTTCTTTCGCCGATGGTGTTTCTTTCTGCGGTTGACGCTGGCCGACTACGTGGTTTGATTTCCACTTGTTTCTTTCTGTGGTCGTGTCTCTTTCTTTCGTTGACATTGACCGACTGCGTGGTTTGATTTTCACTGATTTCTTTCTGTGGTCGTGTCTCTTTCTTTCGTTGACGCTGACCGACTTCGTTGTTTGATTTCCACTGGTTTCTTTCGCCGATGGTGTTTCTTTCTGCGGTTGACGCTGGCCGACTACGTGGTTTGATTTCCACTTGTTTCTTTCTGTGGTCGTGTCTCTTTCTTTCGTTGACATTGACCGACTTCGTTGTTTGATTTCCACTGGTTTCTTTCTGTGGTCGTGTCTCTTTCTTTCGTTGACGCTGACCGACTTCGTTGTTTGATTTCCACTGGTTTCTTTCGCCGATGGTGTTTCTTTCTGCGGTTGACGCTGGCCGACTACGTGGTTTGATTTCCACTTGTTTCTTTCTGTGGTCGTGTCTCTTTCTTTCGCTGACATTGACCGACTTCGTTGTTTGATTTCCACTGGTTTCTTTCTGTGGTCGTGTCTCTTTCTTTCGTTGACGCTGACCGACTTCGTTGTTTGATTTCCACTGGTTTCTTTCGCCGATGGTGTTTCTTTCTGCGGTTGACGCTGGCCGACTACGTGGTTTGATTTCCACTTGTTTCTTTCTGTGGTCGTGTCTCTTTCTTTCGCTGACATTGACCGACTTCGTTGTTTGATTTCCACTGGTTTCTTTCTGTGGTCGTGTCTCTTTCTTTCGTTGACGCTGACCGACTTCGTTGTTTGATTTCCACTGGTTTCTTTCGCCGATGGTGTTTCTTTCGGCGGTTGACGCTGGCCGACTACGTGGCTTGATTTCCACTTGTTTCTTTCTGTGGTCGTGTCTCTTTTTTTCGCTGACATTGACCGACTTCGTAGATTGATTTCCACTGGTTTCTTTCGCCGATGGTGTTTCTTTCTGCGGTTGACGCTGGCCGACTACGGGGTTTATTTCCACTTGTTTCTTTCTGTGGTCGTGTCTCTTTCTTTCGTTGACGCTGACCGATTCGTTGTTTGATTTCCACTGGTTTCTTTCGCCGATAGTGTTTCTTTCTGCGTTTGACGCTGACCGACTGCGTGGTTTGATTTCCACTGGTTTCTTTCTGTGGTCGTGTCTCTTTCTTTCGTTGACGCTGACCGATTCGTTGTTTGATTTCCACTGGTTTCTTTCGCCGATTGTGTTTCTTTCTGCGGTTGACGCTGGCCGACTACGTGGTTTGATTTCCACTTGTTTCTTTCTGTGGTCGTGTCTCTTTCTTTCGTTGACATTGACCGACTTCGTTGTTTGATTTCCACTGGTTTCTTTATGTGGTCGTGTCTCTTTCTTTCGTTGAAGCTGACCGACTTCGTTGTTTGATTTCCACTGGTTTCTTTCGCCGATAGTGTTTCTTTCTGCGGTTGACGCTGGCCGACTGCGTGGTTTGATTTTCACTGATTTCTTTCTGTGGTCGTGTCTCTTTCTTTCGTTGACATTGACCGACTTCGTTGTTTGATTTCCACTGGTTTCTTTCTGTGGTCGTGTCTCTTTCTTTCGTTGACGCTGACCGACTTCGTTGTTTGATTTCCACTGGTTTTTTTCGCCGATGGTGTTTCTTTCTGCGGTTGACGCTGGCCGACTACGTGGTTTGATTTCCACTTGTTTCTTTCTGTGGTCGTGTCTCTTTCTTTCGCTGACATTGACCGACTTCGTTGTTTGATTTCCACTGGTTTCTTTCTGTGACGTGTCTCTTTCTTTCGTTGACGCTGACCGACTTCGTTGTTTGATTTCCACTGGTTTCTTTCGCCGATGGTGTTTCTTTCTGCGGTTGACGCTGGCCGACTACGTGGCTTGATTTCCACTTGTTTCTTTCTGTGGTCGTGTCTCTTTCTTTCGCTGACATTGACCGACTTCGTAGATTGATTTCCACTGGTTTCTTTCGCCGATGGTGTTTCTTTCTGCGGTTGACGCTGGCCGACTACGGGGTTTATTTCCACTTGTTTCTTTCTGTGGTCGTGTCTCTTTCTTTCGTTGACGCTGACCGATTCGTTGTTTGATTTCCACTGGTTTCTTTCGCCGATAGTGTTTCTTTCTGCGGTTGACGCTGACCGACTGCGTGGTTTGATTTCCACTGGTTTCTTTCTGTGGTCGTGTTTCTTTCTTTCGTTGACGCAGACCGATTCGTTGTTTGATTTCCACTGGTTTCTTTCGCCGATAGCGTTTCTTTCTGCGGTTTACGCTGACCGACTGCGTGGTTTGATTTCCACTGGTTTCTTTCTGTGGTCGTGTCTCTTTCTTTCGTTGACGCTGACCGATTTGTTGTTTGATTTCCACTGGTTTCGTTCGCCGATGGTGTTTCTTTCTGCGGTTGACGCTGGCCGACTACGTGGTTTTATTTCCACTTGTTTCTTTCTGTGGTCGTGTCTCTTTCTTTCGTTGAAGCTGACCGACTTCGTTGTTTGATTTCCACTGGTTTCTTTCGCCGATAGTGTTTCTTTCTGCGGTTGACGCTGGCCGACTGCGTGGTTTGATTTTCACTGATTTCTTTCTGTGGTCGTGTCTCTTTTTTTCGTTGACATTGACCGACTTCGTTGTTTGATTTCCACTGGTTTCTTTCTGTGGTCGTGTCTCTTTCTTTCGTTGAAGCTGACCGACTTCGTTGTTTGATTTCCACTGGTTTCTTTCGCCGATAGTGTTTCTTTCTGCGGTTGACGCTGGCCGACTGCGTGGTTTGATTTTCACTGATTTCTTTCTGTGGTCGTGTCTCTTTCTTTCGTTGACGCTGACCGACTTCGTTGTTTGATTTCCACTGGTTTCTTTCGCCGATGGTGTTTCTTTCTGCGGTTGACGCTGGCCGACTACGTGGCTTGATTTCCACTTGTTTCTTTCTGTGGTCGTGTCTCTTTCTTTCGCTGACATTGACCGACTTCGTTGTTTGATTTCCACTGGTTTCTTTCTGTGACGTGTCTTTTTCTTTCGTTGACGCTGACCGACTTCGTTGTTTGATTTCCACTGGTTTCTTTCGCCGATGGTGTTTCTTTCTGCGGTTGACGCTGGCCGACTACGGGGTTTATTTCCACTTGTTTCTTTCTGTGGTCGTGTCTCTTTCTTTCGTTGACGCTGACCGACTGCGTGGTTTGATTTCCACTGGTTTCTTTCTGTGGTCGTGTTTCTTTCTTTTGTTGACGCTGACCGATTCGTTGTTTGATTTCCACTGGTTTCTTTCGCCGATAGCGTTTCTTTCTGCGGTTTACGCTGACCGACTGCGTGGTTTGATTTCCACTGGTTTCTTTCTGTGGTCGTGTCTCTTTCTTTCGTTGACGCTGACCGATTCGTTGTTTGATTTCCACTGGATTCTTTCGCCGATGGTGTTTCTTACTGCGGTTGACGCTGGTCGACTACGTGGTTTGATTTCCACTTGTTTCTTTCTGTGGTCATGTCTCTTTCTTTCGTTGACATTGACCGACTTCGTTGTTTGATTTCCACTGGTTTCTTTATGTGGTCGTGTCTCTTTCTTTCGTTGAAGCTGACCGACTTCGTTGTTTGATTTCCACTGGTTTCTTTCGCCGATAGTGTTTCTTTCTGCGGTTGACGCTGGCCGACTACGTGGTTTGATTTTTACTGATTTCTTTCTGTGGTCGTGTCTCTTTCTTTCGTTGACATTGACCGACTGCGTGGTTTGATTTTCACTGATTTCTTTCTGTGGTCGTGTCTCTTTCTTTCGTTGACGCTGACCGACTTCGTTGTTTGATTTCCACTGGTTTCTTTCGCCGATGGTGTTTCTTTCTGCGGTTGACGCTGGCCGACTACGTGGTTTGATTTCCACTTGTTTCTTTCTGTGGTCGTGTCTCTTTCTTTCGTTGACATTGACCGACTTCGTTGTTTGATTTCCACTGGTTTCTTTATGTGGTCGTGTCTCTTTCTTTCGTTGAAGCTGACCGACTTCGTTGTTTGATTTCCACTGGTTTCTTTCGCCGATAGTGTTTCTTTCTGCGGTTGACGCTGGCCGACTGCGTGGTTTGATTTTCACTGATTTCTTTCTGTGGTCGTGTCTCTTTCTTTCGTTGACATTGACCGACTTCGTTGTTTGATTTCCACTGGTTTCTTTCTGTGGTCGTGTCTCTTTCTTTCGTTGACGCTGACCGACTTCGTTGTTTGATTTCCACTGGTTTCTTTCACCGATGGTGTTTCTTTCTGCGGTTGACGCTGGCCGACTACGTGGCTTGATTTCCACTTGTTTCTTTCTGTGGTCGTGTCTCTTTCTTTCGCTGACATTGACCGACTTCGTTGTTTGATTTCCACTGGTTTCTTTCTGTGACGTGTCTCTTTCTTTCGTTGACGCTGACCGACTTCGTTGTTTGATTTCCACTGGTTTCTTTCGCCGATGGTGTTTCTTTCTGCGGTTGACGCTGGCCGACTACGTGGCTTGATTTCCACTTGTTTCTTTCTGTGGTCGTGTCTCTTTCTTTCGCTGACATTGACCGACTTCGTAGTTTGATTTCCACTCGTTTCTTTCGCCGATGGTGTTTCTTTCTGCGGTTGACGCTGGCCGACTACGGGGTTTATTTCCACTTGTTTCTTTCTGTGGTCGTGTCTCTTTCTTTCGTTGACGCTGACCGATTCGTTGTTTGATTTCCACTGGTTTCTTTCGCCGATAGTGTTTCTTTCTGCGGCTTACGCTGACCGACTGCGTGGTTTGATTTCCACTGGTTTCTTTCTGTGGTCGTGTTTCTTTCTTTCGTTGACGCTGACCGATTCGTTGTTTGATTTCCACTGGTTTCTTTCGCCGATAGCGTTTCTTTCTGCGGTTTACGCTGACCGACTGCGTGGTTTGATTTCCACTGGATTCTTTCTGTGGTCGTGTCTCTTTCTTTCGTTGACGCTGACCGATTCGTTGTTTGATTTCCACTGGTTTCTTTCGCCGATGGTGTTTCTTTCTGCGGTTGACGCTGGCCGACTACGTGGTTTTATTTCCACTTGTTTCTTTCTGTGGTCGTGTCTCTTTCTTTCGTTGACATTGACCGACTTCGTTGTTTGATTTCCACTGGTTCCTTTATGTGGTCGTGTCTCTTTCTTTCGTTGAAGCTGACCGACTTCGTTGTTTGATTTCCACTGGTTTCTTTCGCCGATAGTGTTTCTTTCTGCGGTTGACGCTGGCCGACTGCGTGGTTTGATTTTCACTGATTTCTTTCTGTGGTCGTGTCTCTTTCTTTCGTTGACATTGACCGACTTCGTTGTTTGATTTCCACTGGTTTCTTTCTGTGGTCGTGTCTCTTTCTTTCGTTGAAGCTGACCGACTTCGTTGTTTGATTTCCACTGGTTTCTTTCGCCGATAGTGTTTCTTTCTGCGGTTGACGCTGGCCGACTGCGTGGTTTGATTTTCACTGATTTCTTTCTGTGGTCGTGTCTCTTTCTTTCGTTGACGCTGACCGACTTCGTTGTTTGATTTCCACTGGTTTCTTTCGCCGATGGTGTTTCTTTCTGCGGTTGACGCTGGCCGACTACGGGGTTTATTTCCACTTGTTTCTTTCTGTGGTCGTGTCTCTTTCTTTCGTTGACGCTGACCGATTCGTTGTTTGATTTCCACTGGTTTCTTTCGCCGATAGTGTTTCTTTCTGCGGTTGACGCTGACCGACTGCGTGGTTTGATTTCCACTGGTTTCTTTCTGTGGTCGTGTTTCTTTCTTTCGTTGACGCTGACCGATTCGTTGTTTGATTTCCACTGGTTTCTTTCGCCGATAGCGTTTCTTTCTGCGGTTTACGCTGACCGACTGCGTGGTTTGATTTCCACTGGTTTCTTTCTGTGGTCGTGTCTCTTTCTTTCGTTGACGCTGACCGATTCGTTGTTTGATTTCCACTGGTTTCTTTCGCCGATGGTGTTTCTTTCTGCGGTTGACGCTGGCCGACTACGTGGTTTGATTTCCACTTGTTTCTTTCTGTGGTCGTGTCTCTTTCTTTCGTTGACATTGACCGACTTCGTTGTTTGATTTCCACTGGTTTCTTTATGTGGTCGTGTCTCTTTCTTTCGTTGAAGCTGACCGACTTCGTTGTTTGATTTCCACTGGTTTCTTTCGCCGATAGTGTTTCTTTCTGCGGTTGACGCTGGCCGACTACGTGGTTTGATTTTCACTGATTTCTTTCTGTGGTCGTGTCTCTTTCTTTCGTTGACATTGACCGACTTCGTTGTTTGATTTCCACTGGTTTCTTTCTGTGGTCGTGTCTCTTTCTTTCGTTGAAGCTGACCGACTTCGTTGTTTGATTTCCACTGGTTTCTTTCGCCGATAGTGTTTCTTTCTGCGGTTGACGCTGGCCGACTGCGTGGTTTGATTTTCACTGATTTCTTTCTGTGGTCGTGTCTCTTTCTTTCGTTGACGCTGACCGACTTCGTTGTTTGATTTCCACTGGTTTCTTTCGCCGATGGTGTTTCTTTCTGCAGTTGACGCTGGCCGACTACGTGGCTTGATTTCCACTTGTTTCTTTCTGTGGTCGTGTCTCTTTCTTTCGCTGACATTGACCGACTTCGTTGTTTAATTTCCACTGGTTTCTTTCTGTGACGTGTCTCTTTCTTTCGCTGACGCTGACCGACTTCGTTGTTTGATTTCCACTGGTTTCTTTCGCCGATGGTGTTTCTTTCTGCGGTTGACGCTGGCCGACTACGGGGTTTATTTCCACTTGTTTCTTTCTGTGGTCGTGTCTCTTTCTTTCGTTGACGCTGACCGATTCGTTGTTTGATTTCCACTGGTTTCTTTCGCCGATAGTGTTTCTTTCTGCGGTTGACGCTGACCGACTGCGTGGTTTGATTTCCACTGGTTTCTTTCTGTGGTCGTGTTGCTTTCTTTCGTTGACATTGACCGACTTCGTTGTTTGATTTCCACTGGTTCCTTTATGTGGTCGTGTCTCTTTCTTTCGTTGAAGCTGACCGACTTCGTTGTTTGATTTCCACTGGTTTCTTTCGCCGATAGTGTTTCTTTCTGCGGTTGACGCTGGCCGACTGCGTGGTTTGATTTTCACTGATTTCTTTCTGTGGTCGTGTCTCTTTCTTTCGTTGACATTGACCGACTTCGTTGTTTGATTTCCACTGGTTTCTTTCTGTGGTCGTGTCTCTTTCTTTCGTTGACATTGACCGACTTCGTTGTTTGATTTCCACTGGTTCCTTTATGTGGTCGTGTCTCTTTCTTTCGTTGAAGCTGACCGACTTCGTTGTTTGATTTCCACTGGTTTCTTTCGCCGATAGTGTTTCTTTCTGCGGTTGACGCTGACCGACTGCGTGGTTTGATTTTCACTGATTTCTTTCTGTGGTCGTGTCTCTTTCTTTCGTTGACGCTGACCGACTTCGTTGTTTGATTTCCACTGGTTTCTTTCGCCGATGGTGTTTCTTTCTGCAGTTGACGCTGGCCGACTACGTGGCTTGATTTCCACTTGTTTCTTTCTGTGGTCGTGTCTCTTTCTTTCGCTGACATTGACCGACTTCGTTGTTTAATTTCCACTGGTTTCTTTCTGTGACGTGTCTCTTTCTTTCGCTGACGCTGACCGACTTCGTTGTTTGATTTCCACTGGTTTCTTTCGCCGATGGTGTTTCTTTCTGCGGTTGACGCTGGCCGACTACGGGGTTTATTTCCACTTGTTTCTTTCTGTGGTCGTGTCTCTTTCTTTCGTTGACGCTGACCGATTCGTTGTTTGATTTCCACTGGTTTCTTTCGCCGATAGTGTTTCTTTCTGCGGTTGACGCTGACCGACTGCGTGGTTTGATTTCCACTGGTTTCTTTCTGTGGTCGTGTCTCTTTCTTTCGTTGAAGCTGACCGACTTCGTTGTTTGATTTCCACTGGTTTCTTTCGCCGATAGTGTTTCTTTCTGCGGTTGACGCTGGCCGACTGCGTGGTTTGATTTTCACTGATTTCTTTCTGTGGTCGTGTCTCTTTCTTTCGTTGACATTGACCGACTTCGTTGTTTGATTCACACTGGTTTCTTTCTGTGGTCGTGTCTCTTTCTTTCGTTGAAGCTGACCGACTTCGTTGTTTGATTTCCACTGGTTTCTTTCGCCGATAGTGTTTCTTTCTGCGGTTGACGCTGGCCGACTGCGTGGTTTGATTTTCACTGATTTCTTTCTGTGGTCGTGTCTCTTTCTTTCGTTGACATTGACCGACTTCGTTGTTTGATTCACACTGGTTTCTTTCTGTGGTCGTGTCTCTTTCTTTCGTTGAAGCTGACCGACTTCGTTGTTTGATTTCCACTGGTTTCTTTCGCCGATAGTGTTTCTTTCTGCGGTTGACGCTGGCCGACTGCGTGGTTTGATTTTCACTGATTTCTTTCTGTGGTCGTGTCTCTTTCTTTCGTTGACGCTGACCGACTTCGTTGTTTGATTTCCACTGGTTTCTTTCGCCGATGGTGTTTCTTTCTGCAGTTGACGCTGGCCGACTACGTGGCTTGATTTCCACTTGTTTCTTTCTGTGGTCGTGTCTCTTTCTTTCGCTGACATTGACCGACTTCGTTGTTTAATTTCCACTGGTTTCTTTCTGTGACGTGTCTCTTTCTTTCGTTGACGCTGACCGACTTCGTTGTTTGATTTCCACTGGTTTCTTTCGCCGATGGTGTTTCTTTCTGCGGTTGACGCTGGCCGACTACGGGGTTTATTTCCACTTGTTTCTTTCTGTGGTCGTGTCTCTTTCTTTCGTTGACGCTGACCGATTCGTTGTTTGATTTCCACTGGTTTCTTTCGCCGATAGTGTTTCTTTCTGCGGTTGACGCTGACCGACTGCGTGGTTTGATTTCCACTGGTTTCTTTCTGTGGTCGTGTTTCTTTCTTTCGTTGACGCTGACCGATTCGTTGTTTGATTTCCACTGGTTTCTTTCGCCGATAGCGTTTCTTTCTGCGGTTTACGCTGACCGACTGCGTGGTTTGATTTCCACTGGTTTCTTTCTGTGGTCGTGTCTCTTTCTTTCTTTGACGCTGACCGATTCGTTGTTTGATTTCCACTGGTTTCTTTCGCCGATGGTGTTTCTTTCTGCGGTTGACGCTGGCCGACTACGTGGTTTGATTTCCACTTGTTTCTTTCTGTGGTCGTGTCTCTTTCTTTCGTTGACATTGACCGACTTCGTTGTTTGATTTCCACTGGTTTCTATCGCCGATAGTGTTTCTTTCTGCGGTTGACGCTGGCCGACTACGTGGTTTGATTTTCACTGATTTCTTTCTGTGGTCGTGTCTCTTTCTTTCGTTGACATTGACCGACTTCGTTGTTTGATTTCCACTGGTTTCTTTTTGTGGTCGTGTCTCTTTCTTTCGTTGAAGCTGACCGACTTCGTTGTTTGATTTCCACTGTTTCTTTCGCCGATAGTGTTTCTTTCTGCGGTTGACGCTGGCCGACTGCGTGGTTTGATTTTCACTGATTTCTTTCTGTGGTCGTGTCTCTTTCTTTCGTTGACGCTGACCGACTTCGTTGTTTGATTTCCACTGGTTTCTTTCGCCGATAGTGTTTCTTTCTGCGGTTGACGCTGGCCGACTACGTGGTTTGATTTTCACTGATTTCTTTCTGTGGTCGTGTCTCTTTCTTTCGTTGACATTGACCGACTTCGTTGTTTGATTTTCACTGATTTCTTTCTGTGGTCGTGTCTCTTTCTTTCGTTGACGCTGACCGACTTCGTTGTTTGATTTCCACTGGTTTCTTTCGCCGATAGTGTTTCTTTGTGCGGTTGACGCTGGCCGACTACGTGGTTTGATTTTCACTGATTTCTTTCTGTGGTCGTGTCTCTTTCTTTCGTTGACATTGACCGACTTCGTTGTTTGATTTCCACTGGTTTCTTTCTGTGGCCGTGTCTCTTTCTTTCGTTGAAGCTGACCGACTTCGTTGTTTGATTTCCACTGGTTTCTTTCGCCGATAGTGTTTCTTTCTGCAGTTGACGCTGGCCGACTACGTGGCTTGATTTCCACTTGTTTCTTTCTGTGGTCGTGTCTCTTTCTTTCGCTGACATTGACCGACTTCGTTGTTTAATTTCCACTGGTTTCTTTCTGTGGTCGTGTCTCTTTCTTTCGTTGAAGCTGACCGACTTCGTTGTTTGATTTCCACTGGTTTCTTTCGCCGATAGTGTTTCTTTCTGCGGTTGACGCTGGCCGACTGCGTGGTTTGATTTTCACTGATTTCTTTCTGTGGTCGTGTCTCTTTCTTTCGTTGAAGCTGACCGACTTCGTTGTTTGATTTCCACTGGTTTCTTTCGCCGATAGTGTTTCTTTCTGCGGTTGACGCTGGCCGACTACGTGGTTTGATTTTCACTGATTTCTTTCTGTGGTCGTGTCTCTTTCTTTCGTTGACATTGACCGACTTCGTTGTTTGATTTCCACTGGTTTCTTTCTGTGGTCGTGTCTCTTTCTTTCGTTGAAGCTGACCGACTTCGTTGTTTGATTTCCACTGGTTTCTTTCGCCGATAGTGTTTCTTTCTGCGGTTGACGCTGGCCGACTGCGTGGTTTGATTTTCACTGATTTCTTTCTGTGGTCGTGTCTCTTTCTTTCGTTGACGCTGACCGACTTCGTTGTTTGATTTCCACTGGTTTCTTTCGCCGATGGTGTTTCTTTCTGCAGTTGACGCTGGCCGACTACGTGGCTTGATTTCCACTTGTTTCTTTCTGTGGTCGTGTCTCTTTCTTTCGCTGACATTGACCGACTTCGTTGTTTAATTTCCACTGGTTTCTTTCTGTGACGTGTCTCTTTCTTTCGCTGACGCTGACCGACTTCGTTGTTTGATTTCCACTGGTTTCTTTCGCCGATGGTGTTTCTTTCTGCGGTTGACGCTGGCCGACTACGGGGTTTATTTCCACTTGTTTCTTTCTGTGGTCGTGTCTCTTTCTTTCGTTGACGCTGACCGATTCGTTGTTTGATTTCCACTGGTTTCTTTCGCCGATAGTGTTTCTTTCTGCGGTTGACGCTGACCGACTGCGTGGTTTGATTTCCACTGGTTTCTTTCTGTGGTCGTGTTTCTTTCTTTCGTTGACGCTGACCGATTCGTTGTTTGATTTCCACTGGTTTCTTTATGTGGTCGTGTCACTTTCTTTCGTTGAAGCTGACCGACTTCGTTGTTTGATTTCCACTGGTTTCCTTCGCCGATGGTGTTTCTTTCTGCGGTTGACGCTGGCCGACTACGTGGCTTGATTTCCACTTGTTTCTTTCTGTGTTCGTGTCTCTTTCTTTCGTTGACATTGACCGACTTCGTTGTTTGATTTCCACTGGTTTCTTTCTGTGGTCGTGTCTCTTTCTTTCGTTGACGCTGACCGACTTCGTTGTTTGATTTCCACTGGTTTCTTTCGCCGATAGTGTTTCTTTCTTCTGTTGAAGCTGGCCGACTGCGTGGTTTGATTTCCACTCGTTTATTTCTGTGGTCATGTCTCTTTCTTTCATTGACGCTGACCGATTCGTTGTTTGATTTCCACTGGTTTCTTTCGCCGATAGTGTTTCTTTCTGCGGTTGACGCTGGCCGACTACGTGTTTTGATTTCCACTTGTTTCTTTCTGTGGTCGTGTCTCTTTCTTTCGTTGACATTGACCGACTTCGTTGTTTGATTTCCACTTGTTTCTTTCTGTGGTCGTGTCTCTTTCTTTCGTTGAAATTGACCGACTTCGTTGTTTGATTTCCACTGGTTTCTTTATGTGGTCGTGTCTCTTTCTTTCGTTGAAGCTGACCGACTTCGTTGTTTGATTTCCACTGGTTTCTTTCGCCGATGGTGTTTCTTTCTGCGGTTGACGCTGGCCGACTACGTGGCTTGATTTCCACTTGTTTCTTTCTGTGTTCGTGTCTCTTTCTTTCGTTGACATTGACCGACTTCGTTGTTTGATTTCCACTGGTTTCTTTCTGTGGTCGTGTCTCTTTCTTTCGTTGACGCTGACCGACTTCGTTGTTTGATTTCCACTGGTTTCTTTCGCCGATAGTGTTTCTTTCTTCTGTTGAAGCTGGCCGACTGCGTGGTTTGATTTCCACTCGTTTATTTCTGTGCTTGTCTCTTTCTTTCATTGACGCTGACCGATTCGTTGTTTGATTTCCACTGGTTTCTTTCGCCGATGGTGTTTCTTTCTGCGGTTGACGCTGGCCGACTACGTGTTTTGATTTCCACTTGTTTCTTTCTGTGGTCGTGTCTCTTTCTTTCGTTGACATTGACCGACTTCGTTGTTTGATTTCCACTGGTTTCTTTCTGTGGTCGTGTCTCTTTCTTTCGTTGACGCTGACCGACTTCGTTGTTTGATTTCCACTGGTTTCTTTCGCCGATGGTGTTTCTTTCTGCGGTTGACGCTGGCCGACTACGTGGCTTGATTTCCACTTGTTTCTTTCTGTGGTCGTGTCTCTTTTTATTCGCTGACATTGACCGACTTCGTTGTTTGATTTCCACTGGTTTCTTTCTGTGACGTGTCTCTTTCTTTCGTTGACGCTGACCGACTTCGTTGTTTGATTTCCACTGGTTTCTTTCTGTGGTCGTGTCTCTTTCTTTCGTTGACATTGACCGACTTCGTTGTTTGATTTCCACTGCTTTCTTTCTGTGGTCGTGTTTCTTTCTTTCGTTGACGCTGACCGATTCGTTGTTTGATTTCCACTGGTTTCTTTCGCCGATAGCGTTTCTTTCTGCGGTTTACGCTGGCCGACTACGTGGCTTGATTTCCACTTGTTTCTTTCTGTGTTCGTGTCTCTTTCTTTCGTTGACATTGACCGACTTCGTTGTTTGATTTTTACTGGTTTCTTTCTGTGGTCGTGTCTCTTTCTTTCGTTGAAGCTGACCAATTCGTTGTTTGATTTCCACTGGTTTCTTTCGCCGATGGTGTTTCTGCTGTTGACGCTGGCCGACTACGTGGTTTGATTTCCACTTGTTTCTTTCTGTTGTCGTGTCTCTTTCTTTCGTTGATATTGACCGACTTTGTTGTTTGATTTCCACTGGTTTCTTTCTGTGGTCGTGTCTCTTTCTTTCGTTGACGCTGACCGATTCGTTGTTTGATTTCCACTGGTTTCTTTCGCCGATGGTGTTTCTTTCTGCGGTTGACGCTGGCCGACTACGTGGCTTGATTTCCACTTGTTTCTTTCTGTGGTCGTGTCTCTTTCTTTCGCTGACATTGACCGACTTCGTAGTTTGATTTCCACTGGTTTCTTTCGGCGATGGTGTCTCTTTCTGCGGTTGACGCTGGCCGACTACGGGGTTTATTTCCACTTGTTTCTTTCTGTGGTCGTGTCTCTTTCTTTCGTTGACATTGTCCGACTTCGTTGTTTGATTTTTACTGGTTTCTTTCTGTGGTCGTGTCTCTTTCTTTCGTTGACGCTGACCAATTCGTTGTTTGATTTCCACTGGTTTCTTTCGCCGATGGTGTTTCTGCTGTTGACGCTGGCCGACTACGTGCTTTGATTTCCACTTGTTTCTTTCTGTGGTCGTGTCTCTTTCTTTCGTTGATATTGACCGACTTTTTTGTTTGATTTCCACTGGTTTCTTTCTGTGGTCGTGTCTCTTTCTTTCGTTGACGCTGACCGATTCGTTGTTTGATTTCCACTGGTTTCTTTCGCCGATGGTGTTTCTTTCTGCGGTTGACGCTGGCCGACTACGTGGTTTGATTTCCACTTGTTTCTTTCTGTGGTCGTGTCTCTTTCTTTCGTTGAAATTGACCGACTTCGTTATTTGATTTCCACTGGTTTCTTTCGCCGATAGTGTTTCTTTCTTCTGTTGACGCTGGCCGACTGCGTGGTTTGATTTCCACTCGTTTATTTCTGTGGTCGTGTCTCTTTCTTTCGTTGACGCTGACCGATTCGTTGTTTGATTTCCACTGGTTTCTTTCGCCGATAGTGTTTCTTTCTGCGGTTTACGCTGACCGACTGCGTGGTTTGATTTCCACTGGTTTCTTTCTGTGGTCGTGTCTCTTTCTTTCTTTGACGCTGACCGACTTCGTTGTTTGATTTCCACTGGTTTCTTTCGCCGATAGTGTTTCTTTCTGCGGTTGACGCTGACCGACTGCGTGGTTTGATTTCCACTGGTATCTTTCTGTGGTCGTGTCTCTTTCTTTCGTTGACGGTGACCGATTCGTTGTTTTATTTCCACTGGTTTCTTTCGCCGATGGTGTTTCTTTCTGCGGTTGACGCTGGCCGACCACGTGGCTTGATTTCCACTTGTTTCTTTCTGTGGTCGTGTCTCTTTCTTTCGCTGACATTGACCGACTTCGTTGTTTAATTTCCACTGGTTTCTTTCTGTGACGTGTCACTTTCTTTCGTTGACGCTGACCGACTTCGTTGTTTGATTTCCACTGGTTTCTTTCGCCGATGGTGTTTCTTTCTGCGGTTGACGCTGGCCGACTACGGGGTTTATTTCCACTTGTTTCTTTCTGTGGTCGTGTCTCTTTCTTTCGTTGACGCTGACCGATTCGTTGTTTGATTTCCACTGGTTTCTTTCGCCGATAGTGTTTCTTTCTGCGGTTGACGCTGACCGACTGCGTGATTTGATTTCCGCTGGTGTCTTTCTGTGGTCGTGTTTCTTTCTTTCGTTGACGCTGACCGATTCGTTGTTTGATTTCCACTGGTTTCTTTCGCCGATAGCGTTTCTTTCTGCGGTTTACGCTGACCGACTGCGTGGTTTGATTTCCACTGGTTTCTTTCTGTGGTCGTGTCTCTTTCTTTCGTTGACGCTGACCGATTCGTTGTTTGATTTCCACTGGTTTCTTTCGCCGATGGTGTTTCTTTCTGCGGTTGACGCTGGCCGACTACGTGGTTTAATTTCCACTTGTTTCTTTCTGTGGTCGTGTCTCTTTCTTTCGTTGACATTGACCGACTTCGTTGTTTGATTTCCACTGGTTTCTTTATGTGGTCGTGTCTCTTTCTTTCGTTGAAGCTGACCGACTTCGTTGTTTGATTTCCACTGGTTTCTTTCGCCGATAGTGTTTCTTTCTGCGGTTGACGCTGGCCGACTACGTGGTTTGATTTTCACTGATTTCTTTCTGTGGTCGTGTCTCTTTCTTTCGTTGACATTGACCGACTTCGTTGTTTGATTTCCACTGGTTTCTTTCTGTGGTCGTGTCTCTTTCTTTCGTTGAAGCTGACCGACTTCGTTGTTTGATTTCCATTGGTTTCTTTCGCCGATAGTGTTTCTTTCTGCGGTTGACGCTGGCCGACTGCGTGGTTTGATTTTCACTGATTTCTTTCTGTGGTCGTGTCTCTTTCTTTCGTTGACGCTGACCGAATTCGTTGTTTGATTTCCACTGGTTTCTTTCGCCGATGGTGTTTCTTTCTGCGGTTGACGCTGGCCGACTACCTGGCTTGATTTCCACTTATTTCTTTCTGTGGTCGTGTCTCTTTCTTTCGCTGACATTGACCGACTTCGTTGTTTGATTTCCACTGGTTTCTTTCTGTGACGTGTCTCTTTCTTTCGTTGACGCTGACCGACTTCGTTGTTTGATTTCCACTGGTTTCTTTCGCCGATGGTGTTTCTTTCTGCGGTTGACGCTGGCCGACTACGGGGTTTATTTCCACTTGTTTCTTTCTGTGGTCGTGTCTCTTTCTTTCGTTGACGCTGACCGATTCGTTGTTTGATTTCCACTGGTTTCTTTCGCCGATAGTATTTCTTTCTGCGGTTGACGCTGACCGACTGCGTGGTTTGATTTCCACTGGTTTCTTTCTGTGGTCGTGTTTCTTTCTTTCGTTGACGCTGACCGATTCGTTGTTTGATTTCCACTGGTTTCTTTCGCCGATGGTGTTTCTTTCTGCGGTTGACGCTGGCCGACTACGTGGTTTTATTTCCACTTGTTTCTTTCTGTGGTCGTGTCTCTTTCTTTCGTTGAAATTGACCGACTTCGTTGTTTGATTTCCACTGGTTTCTTTATGTGGTCGTGTCTCTTTCTTTCGTTGAAGCTGACCGACTTCGTTGTTTGATTTCCACTGGTTTCTTTCGCCGATAGTGTTTCTTTCTGCAGTTGACGCTGGCCGACTACGTGGCTTGATTTCCACTTGTTTCTTTCTGTGTTCGTGTCTCTTTCTTTCGTTGACATTGACCGACTTCGTTGTTTGATTTCCACTGGTTTCTTTCTGTGGTCGTGTCTCTTTCTTTCGTTGACGCTGACCGACTTCGTTGTTTGATTTCCACTGGTTTCTTTCGCCGATAGTGTTTCATTTCTTCTGTTGAAGCTGGCCGACTGCGTGGTTTGATTTCCACTCGTTTATTTCTGTGGTCGTGTCTCTTTCTTTCGTTGACGCTGACCGATTCGTTGTTTGATTTCCACTGGTTTCTTTTTCGCCGATGGTGTTTCTTTCTGCGGTTGACGCTGGCCGACTACGTGTTTTGATTTCCACTTGTTTCTTTCTGTGGTCGTGTCTCTTTCTTTCGTTGACATTGACCGACTTCGTTGTTTGATTTCCACTGGTTTCTTTCTGTGGTCGTGTATCTTTCTTTCGTTGACGCTGACCGACTTCGTTGTTTGATTTCCACTGGTTTCTTTCGCCGATGGTGTTTCTTTCTGCGGTTGACGCTGGCCGACTACGTGGCTTGATTTCCACTTGTTTCTTTCTGTGGTCGTGTCTCTTTTTATTCGCTGACATTGACCGACTTCGTTGCTTGATTTCCACTGGTTTCTTTCTGTGACGTGTCTCTTTCTTTCTTGGACGCTGACTGACTTCGTTGTTTGATTTCCACTGGTTTCTTTCTGTGGTCGTGTCTCTTTCTTTCGTTGACATTGACCGACTTCGTTGTTTGATTTCCACTGCTTTCTTTCTGTGGTCGTGTTTCTTTCTTTCGTTGACGCTGACCGATTCGTTGTTTGATTTCCACTGGTTTCTTTCGCCGATAGCGTTTCTTTCTGCGGTTTACGCTGGCCGACTACGTGGCTTGATTTCCACTTGTTTCTTTCTGTGTTCGTGTCTCTTTCTTTCGTTGACATTGACCGACTTCGTTGTTTGATTTTTACTGGTTTCTTTCTGTGGTCGTGTCTCTTTCTTTCGTTGACGCTGACCAATTCGTTGTTTGATTTCCACTGGTTTCTTTCGCCGATGGTGTTTCTGCTGTTGACGCTGGCCGACTACGTGGTTTGATTTCCACTTGTTTCTTTCTGTTGTCGTGTCTCTTTCTTTCGTTGATATTGACCGACTTTGTTGTTTGATTTCCACTGGTTTCTTTCTGTGGTCGTGTCTCTTTCTTTCGTTGACGCTGACCGATTCGTTGTTTGATTTCCACTGGTTTCTTTCGCCGATGGTGTTTCTGCTGTTGACGCTGGCCGACTACGTGCTTTGATTTCCACTTGTTTCTTTCTGTGGTCGTGTCTCTTTCTTTCGTTGATATTGACCGACTTTTTTGTTTGATTTCCACTGGTTTCTTTCTGTGGTCGTGTCTCTTTCTTTCGTTGACGCTGACCGATTCGTTGTTTGATTTCCACTGGTTTCTTTCGCCGATGGTGTTTCTTTCTGCGGTTGACGCTGGCCGACTACGTGGTTTGATTTCCACTTGTTTCTTTCTGTGGTCGTGTCTCTTTCTTTCGTTGAAATTGACCGACTTCGTTATTTGATTTCCACTGGTTTCTGTCGCCGATAGTGTTTCTTTCTTCTGTTGACGCTGGCCGACTGCGTGGTTTGATTTCCACTCGTTTATTTCTGTGGTCGTGACTCTTTCTTTCGTTGACGCTGACCGATTCGTTGTTTGATTTCCACTGGTTTCTTTCGCCGATAGTGTTTCTTTCTGCGGTTTACGCTGACCGACTGCGTGGTTTGATTTCCACTGGTTTCTTTCTGTGGTCGTGTCTCTTTCTTTCTTTGACGCTGACCGACTTCGTTTTTTGATTTCCACTGGTTTCTTTCGCCGATAGTGTTTCTTTCTGCGGTTGACGCTGACCGACTGCGTGGTTTGATTTCCACTGGTATCTTTCTGTGGTCGTGTCTCTTTCTTTCGTTGACGGTGACCGATTCGTTGTTTGATTTCCACTGGTTTCTTTCGCCGATAGTGTTTCTTTCTTCGGTTGACGCTGACCGACTGCGTGGTTTTATTTCCACTGGTATCTTTCTGTGGTCGTGTCTCTTTCTTTCGTTGACATTGACCGATTCGTTGTTTGATTTTCACTGGTTTCTTTCGCAGATAGTGTTTCTTTCTGCGGTTTATGCTGGCCGACTGCGTGGTTTGATTTCCACTGGTTTCTTTCTGTGGTCGTGTCTCTTTCTTTCGTTGAAGCTGACCGACTTCGTTGTTTGATTTCCACTGGTTTCTTTCGCCGATAGTGTTTTTTTCTGCAGTTGACGCTGACCGACTGCGTGGTTTGATTTTCACTGATTTCTTTCTGTGGTCGTGTCTCTTTCTTTCGTTGACATTGACCGACTTCGTTGTTTGATTTCCACTGGTTTCTTTCTGTGGTCGTGTCTCTTTCTTTCGTTGACGCTGACCGACTTCGTTGTTTGATTTCCACTGGTTTCTTTCGCCGATGGTGTTTCTTTCTGCGGTTGACGCTGGCCGACTACGTGGCTTGATTTCCACTTGTTTCTTTCTGTGGTCGTGTCTCTTTCTTTCGCTGACATTGACCGACTTCGTTGTTTGATTTCCACTGGTTTCTTTCTGTGACGTGTCCCTTTCTTTCGTTGACGCTGACCGACTTCGTTGTTTGATTTCCACTGGTTTCTTTCGCCGATGGTGTTTCTTTCTGCGGTTGACGCTGGCCGACTGCGTGGTTTGATTTTCACTGATTTCTTTCTGTGGTCGTGTCTCTTTCTTTCGTTGACATTGACCGACTTCGTTGTTTGATTTCCACTTGTTTCTTTCTGTGGTCGTGTCTCTTTCTTTCGTTGACGCTGACCGACTTCGTTTTTTGATTTCCACAGGTTTCTTTCAGTGACGTGTCTCTTTCTTTCGTTGACGCTGACCGACTTCGTTTTTTGATTTCCACTGGTTTCTTTCGCCGATGGTGTTTCTTTCTGCGGTTGACGCTGGCCGACTACGGGGTTTATTTCCACTTGTTTCTTTCTGTGGTCGTGTCTCTTTCTTTCGCTGACATTGACCGACTTCGTTGTTTGATTTCCACAGGTTTTTTTCTGTGACGTGTCTCTTTCTTTCGTTGACGCTGACCGACTTCGTTTTTTGATTTCCACTGGTTTCTTTCGCCGATGGTGTTTCTTTCTGCGGTTGACGCTGTCCGACTACGTGGCTTGATTTCCACTTGTTTCTTTCTGTGGTCGTGTCTCTTTCTTTCGTTGACGCTGACCGATTCGTTGTTTGATTTCCACTGGTTTCTTTCGCCGATAGCGTTTCTTTCTGCGGTTTACGCTGACCGACTGCGTGGTTTGATTTCCACTGGTTTCTTTCTGTGGTCGTGTCTCTTTCTTTCGTTGACGCTGACCGATTCGTTGTTTGATTTCCACTGGTTTCTTTCGCCGATGGTGTTTCTTTCTGCGGTTGACGCTGGCCGACTACGTGGTTTAATTTCCACTTGTTTCTTGCTGTGGTCGTGTCTCTTTCTTTCGTTGACATTGACCGACTTCGTTGTTTGATTTCCACTGGTTTCTTTATGTGGTCGTGTCTCTTTCTTTCGTTGAAGCTGACCGACTTCGTTGTTTGATTTCCACTGGTTTCTTTCGCCGATAGTGTTTCTTTCTGCGGTTGACGCTGGCCGACTACGTGGTTTGATTTTCACTGATTTCTTTCTGTGGTCGTGTCTCTTTCTTTCGTTGACATTGACCGACTTCGTTGTTTGATTTCCACTGGTTTCTTTCTGTGGTCGTGTCTCTTTCTTTCGTTGAAGCTGACCGACTTCGTTGTTTGATTTCCATTGGTTTCTTTCGCCGATAGTGTTTCTTTCTGCGGTTGACGCTGGCCGACTGCGTGGTTTGATTTTCACTGATTTCTTTCTGTGGTCGTGTCTCTTTCTTTCGTTGACGCTGACCGAATTCGTTGTTTGATTTCCACTGGTTTCTTTCGCCGATGGTGTTTCTTTCTGCGGTTGACGCTGGCCGACTACCTGGCTTGATTTCCACTTGTTTCTTTCTGTGGTCGTGTCTCTTTCTTTCGCTGACATTGACCGACTTCGTTGTTTGATTTCCACTGGTTTCTTTCTGTGACGTGTCTCTTTCTTTCGTTGACGCTGACCGACTTCGTTGTTTGATTTCCACTGGTTTCTTTCGCCGATGGTGTTTCTTTCTGCGGTTGACGCTGGCCGACTACGGGGTTTATTTCCACTTGTTTCTTTCTGTGGTCGTGTCTCTTTCTTTCGTTGACGCTGACCGATTCGTTGTTTGATTTCCACTGGTTTCTTTCGCCGATAGTATTTCTTTCTGCGGTTGACGCTGACCGACTGCGTGGTTTGATTTCCACTGGTTTCTTTCTGTGGTCGTGTTTCTTTCTTTCGTTGACGCTGACCGATTCGTTGTTTGATTTCCACTGGTTTCTTTCGCCGATGGTGTTTCTTTCTGCGGTTGACGCTGGCCGACTACGTGGTTTTATTTCCACTTGTTTCTTTCTGTGGTCGTGTCTCTTTCTTTCGTTGAAATTGACCGACTTCGTTGTTTGATTTCCACTGGTTTCTTTATGTGGTCGTGTCTCTTTCTTTCGTTGAAGCTGACCGACTTCGTTGTTTGATTTCCACTGGTTTCTTTCGCCGATAGTGTTTCTTTCTGCAGTTGACGCTGGCCGACTACGTGGCTTGATTTCCACTTGTTTCTTTCTGTGTTCGTGTCTCTTTCTTTCGTTGACATTGACCGACTTCGTTGTTTGATTTCCACTGGTTTCTTTCTGTGGTCGTGTCTCTTTCTTTCGTTGACGCTGACCGACTTCGTTGTTTGATTTCCACTGGTTTCTTTCGCCGATAGTGTTTCATTTCTTCTGTTGAAGCTGGCCGACTGCGTGGTTTGATTTCCACTCGTTTATTTGTGTGGTCGTGTCTCTTTCTTTCGTTGACGCTGACCGATTCGTTGTTTGATTTCCACTGGTTTCTTTTTCGCCGATGGTGTTTCTTTCTGCGGTTGACGCTGGCCGACTACGTGTTTTGATTTCCACTTGTTTCTTTCTTTGGTCGTGTCTCTTTCTTTCGTTGACATTGACCGACTTCGTTGTTTGATTTCCACTGGTTTCTTTCTGTGGTCGTGTATCTTTCTTTCGTTGACGCTGACCGACTTCGTTGTTTGATTTCCACTGGTTTCTTTCGCCGATGGTGTTTCTTTCTGCGGTTGACGCTGGCCGACTACGTGGCTTGATTTCCACTTGTTTCTTTCTGTGGTCGTGTCTCTTTTTATTCGCTGACATTGACCGACTTCGTTGCTTGATTTCCACTGGTTTCTTTCTGTGACGTGTCTCTTTCTTTCGTTGACGCTGACTGACTTCGTTGTTTGATTTCCACTGGTTTCTTTCTGTGGTCGTGTCTCTTTCTTTCGTTGACATTGACCGACTTCGTTGTTTGATTTCCACTGCTTTCTTTCTGTGGTCGTGTTTCTTTCTTTCGTTGACGCTGACCGATTCGTTGTTTGATTTCCACTGGTTTCTTTCGCCGATAGCGTTTCTTTCTGCGGTTTACGCTGGCCGACTACGTGGCTTGATTTCCACTTGTTTCTTTCTGTGTTCGTGTCTCTTTCTTTCGTTGACATTGACCGACTTCGTTGTTTGATTTTTACTGGTTTCTTTCTGTGGTCGTGTCTCTTTCTTTCGTTGACGCTGACCAATTCGTTGTTTGATTTCCACTGGTTTCTTTCGCCGATGGTGTTTCTGCTGTTGACGCTGGCCGACTACGTGGTTTGATTTCCACTTGTTTCTTTCTGTTGTCGTGTCTCTTTCTTTCGTTGATATTGACCGACTTTGTTGTTTGATTTCCACTGGTTTCTTTCTGTGGTCCTGTCTCTTTCTTTCGTTGACGCTGACCGATTCGTTGTTTGATTTCCACTGGTTTCTTTCGCCGATGGTGTTTCTTTCTGCGGTTGACGCTGGCCGACTACGTGGCTTGATTTCCACTTGTTTCTTTCTGTGGTCGTGTCTCTTTCTTTCGCTGACATTGACCGACTTCGTAGTTTGATTTCCACTGGTTTCTTTCGCCGATGGTGTCTCTTTCTGCGGTTGACGCTGGCCGACTACGGGGTTTATTTCCACTTGTTTCTTTCTGTGGTCGTGTCTCTTTCTTTCGTTGACATTGTCCGACTTCGTTGTTTGATTTTTACTGGTTTCTTTCGCCGATGGTGTTTCTGCTGTTGACGCTGGCCGACTACGTGCTTTGATTTCCACTTGTTTCTTTCTGTGGTCGTGTCTCTTTCTTTCGTTGACATTGTCCGACTTCGTTGTTTGATTTCCACTGGTTTCTTTCGCCGATGGTGTTTCTGCTGTTGACGCTGGCCGACTACGTGCTTTGATTTCCACTTGTTTCTTTCTGTGGTCGTGTCTCTTTCTTTCGTTGATATTGACCGACTTTTTTGTTTGATTTCCACTGGTTTCTTTCTGTGGTCGTGTCTCTTTCTTTCGTTGACGCTGACCGATTCGTTGTTTGATTTCCACTGGTTTCTTTCGCCGATGGTGTTTCTTTCTGCGGTTGACGCTGGCCGACTACGTGGTTTGATTTCCACTTGTTTCTTTCTGTGGTCGTGTCTCTTTCTTTCGTTGAAATTGACCGACTTCGTTATTTGATTTCCACTGGTTTCTTTCGCCGATAGTGTTTCTTTCTTCTGTTGACGCTGGCCGACTGCGTGGTTTGATTTCCACTCGTTTATTTCTGTGGTCGTGTCTCTTTCTTTCGTTGACGCTGACCGATTCGTTGTTTGATTTCCACTGGTTTCTTTCGCCGATAGTGTTTCTTTCTGCGGTTTACGCTGACCGACTGCGTGGTTTGATTTCCACTGGTTTCTTTCTGTGGTCGTGTCTCTTTCTTTCTTTGACGCTGACCGACTTCGTTTTTTGATTTCCACTGGTTTCTTTCGCCGATAGTGTTTCTTTCTGCGGTTGACGCTGACCGACTGCGTGGTTTGATTTCCACTGGTATCTTTCTGTGGTCGTGTCTCTTTCTTTCGTTGACGGTGACCGATTCGTTGTTTGATTTCCACTGGTTTCTTTCGCCGATAGTGTTTCTTTCTTCGGTTGACGCTGACCGACTGCGTGGTTTGATTTCCACTGGTATCTTTCTGTGGTCGTGTCTCTTTCTTTCGTTGACATTGACCGATTCGTTGTTTGATTTTCACTGGTTTCTTTCGCCGATAGTGTTTCTTTCTGCGGTTGATGCTGGCCGACTGCGTGGTTTGATTTCCACTGGTTTCTTTCTGTGGTCGTGTCTCTTTCTTTCGTTGAAGCTGACCGACTTCGTTGTTTGATTTCCACTGGTTTCTTTCGCCGATAGTGTTTTTTTCTGCAGTTGACGCTGACCGACTGCGTGGTTTGATTTTCACTGATTTCTTTCTGTGGTCGTGTCTCTTTCTTTCGTTGACATTGACCGACTTCGTTGTTTGATTTCCACTGGTTTCTTTCTGTGGTCGTGTCTCTTTCTTTCGTTGACGCTGACCGACTTCGTTGTTTGATTTCCACTGGTTTCTTTCGCCGATGGTGTTTCTTTCTGCGGTTGACGCTGGCCGACTACGTGGCTTGATTTCCACTTGTTTCTTTCTGTGGTCGTGTCTCTTTCTTTCGCTGACATTGACCGACTTCGTTGTTTGATTTCCACTGGTTTCTTTCTGTGACGTGTCCCTTTCTTTCGTTGACGCTGACCGACTTCGTTGTTTGATTTCCACTGGTTTCTTTCGCCGATGGTGTTTCTTTCTGCGGTTGACGCTGGCCGACTGCGTGGTTTGATTTTCACTGATTTCTTTCTGTGGTCGTGTCTCTTTCTTTCGTTGACATTGACCGACTTCGTTGTTTGATTTCCACTTGTTTCTTTCTGTGGTCGTGTCTCTTTCTTTCGTTGACGCTGACCGACTTCGTTTTTTGATTTCCACAGGTTTCTTTCTGTGACGTGTCTCTTTCTTTCGTTGACGCTGACCGACTTCGTTTTTTGATTTCCACTGGTTTCTTTCGCCGATGGTGTTTCTTTCTGCGGTTGACGCTGGCCGACTACGGGGTTTATTTCCACTTGTTTCTTTCTGTGGTCGTGTCTCTTTCTTTCGCTGACATTGACCGACTTCGTTGTTTGATTTCCACAGGTTTCTTTCTGTGACGTGTCTCTTTCTTTCGTTGACGCTGACCGACTTCGTTTTTTGATTTCCACTGGTTTCTTTCGCCGATGGTGTTTCTTTCTGCGGTTGACGCTGTCCGACTACGTGGCTTGATTTCCACTTGTTTCTTTCTGTGGTCGTGTCTCTTTCTTTCGCTGACATTGACCGACTTCGTTGTTTGATTTCCACAGGTTTCTTTCTGTGACGTGTCTCTTTCTTTCGTTGACGCTGACCGACTTCGTTTTTTGATTTCCACTGGTTTCTTTCGCCGATGGTGTTTCTTTCTGCGGTTGACGCTGGCCGACTACGGGGTTTATTTCCACTTGTTTCTTTCTGTGGTCGTGTCTCTTTCTTTCGTTGACATTGACCGACTTCGTTGTTTGATTTTTACTGGTTTTTTTCTGTGGTCGTGTCTCTTTCTTTCGTTGACGCTGACCAATTCGTTGTTTGATTTCCACTGGTTTCTTTCGCCGATGGTGTTTCTGCTGTTGACGCTGGCCGACTACGTGGTTTGATTTCCACTTGTTTCTTTCTGTTGTCGTGTCTCTTTCTTTCGTGACCGACTTTGTTGTTTGATTTCCACTGGTTTCTTTCTGTGGTCGTGTCTCTTTCTTTCGTTGACGCTGACCGATTCGTTGTTTGATTTCCACTGGTTTCTTTCACCGATGGTGTTTCTTTCTGCGGTTGACGCTGGCCGACTACGGGGTTTATTTCCACTTGTTTCTTTCTGTGGTCGTGTCTCCTTCTTTCGTTGACATTGACCGACTTCGTTGTTTGATTTTTACTGGTTTCTTTCTGTGGTCGTGTCTCTTTCTTTCGTTGACGCTGACCAATTCGTTGTTTGATTTCCACTGGTTTCTTTCGCCGATGGTGTTTCTGCTGTTGACGCTGGCCGACTACGTGCTTTGATTTCCACTTGTTTCTTTCTGTGGTCGTGTCTCTTTCTTTCGTTGATATTGACCGACTTTTTTGTTTGATTTCCACTGGTTTCTTTCTGTGGTCGTGTCTCTTTCTTTCGTTGACGCTGACCGATTCGTTGTTTGATTTCCACTGGTTTCTTTCGCCGATGGTGTTTCTTTCTGCGGTTGACGCTGGCCGACTACGTGGTTTGATTTCCACATGTTTCTTTCTGTGGTCGTGTCTCTTTCTTTCGTTGAAATTGACCGACTTCGTTATTTGATTTCCACTGGTTTCTTTCGCCGATAGTGTTTCTTTCTTCTGTTGACGCTGGCCGACTGCGTGGTTTGATTTCCACTCGTTTATTTCTGTGGTCGTGTCTCTTTCTTTCGTTGACGCTGACCGATTCGTTGTTTGATTTCCACTGGTTTCTTTCGCCGATAGTGTTTCTTTCTGCGGTTTACGCTGACCGACTGCGTGGTTTGATTTCCACTGGTTTCTTTCTGTGGTCGTGTCTCTTTCTTTCTTTGACGCTGACCGACTTCGTTTTTTGATTTCCACTGGTTTCTTTCGCCGATAGTGTTTCTTTCTGCGGTTGACGCTGACCGACTGCGTGGTTTGATTTCCACTGGTATCTTTCTGTGGTCGTGTCTCTTTCTTTCGTTGACGGTGACCGATTCGTTGTTTGATTTCCTCTGGTTTCTTTCGCCGATAGTGTTTCTTTCTTCGGTTGACGCTGACCGACTGCGTGGTTTGATTTCCACTGGTATCTTTCTGTGGTCGTGTCTCTTTCTTTCGTTGACATTGACCGATTCGTTGTTTGATTTTCACTGGTTTCTTTCGCCGATAGTGTTTCTTTCTGCGGTTGATGCTGGCCGACTTCGTTGTTTGATTTCCACTGGTTTCTTTCGCCGATAGTGTTTTTTTCTGCAGTTGACGCTGACCGACTGCGTGGTTTGATTTTCACTGATTTCTTTCTGTGGTCGTGTCTCTTTCTTTCGTTGACATTGACCGACTTCGTTGTTTGATTTCCACTGGTTTCTTTCTGTGGTCGTGTCTCTTTCTTTCGTTGACGCTGACCGACTTCGTTGTTTGATTTCCACTGGTTTCTTTCGCCGATGGTGTTTCTTTCTGCGGTTGACGCTTGCCGACTGCGTGGTTTGATTTTCACTGATTTCTTTCTGTGGTCGTGTCTCTTTCATTCGTTGACATTGACCGACTTCGTTGTTTGATTTCCACTGGTATCTTTCTGTGGTCGTGTCTCTTTCTTTCGTTGACATTGACCGATTCGTTGTTTGATTTTCACTGGTTTCTTTCGCCGATAGTGTTTCTTTCTGCGGTTGATGCTGGCCGACTTCGTTGTTTGATTTCCACTGGTTTCTTTCGCCGATAGTGTTTTTTTCTGCAGTTGACGCTGACCGACTGCGTGGTTTGATTTTCACTGATTTCTTTCTGTGGTCGTGTCTCTTTCTTTCGTTGACATTGACCGACTTCGTTGTTTGATTTCCACTGGTTTCTTTCTGTGGTCGTGTCTCTTTCTTTCGTTGACGCTGACCGACTTCGTTGTTTGATTTCCACTGGTTTCTTCCGCCGATGGTGTTTCTTTCTGCGGTTGACGCTTGCCGACTGCGTGGTTTGATTTTCACTAATTTCTTTCTGTGGTCGTGTCTCTTTCTTTCGCTGACATTGACCGACTTCGTTGTTTGATTTCCACTGGTTTCTTTCTGTGACGTGTCCCTTTCTTTCGTTGACGCTGACCGACTTCGTTGTTTGATTTCCACTGGTTTCTTTCGCCGATGGTGTTTCTTTCTGCGGTTGACGCTGGCCGACTGCGTGGTTTGATTTTCACTGATTTCTTTCTGTGGTCGTGTCTCTTTCTTTCGTTGACATTGACCGACTTCGTTGTTTGATTTCCACTTGTTTCTTTCTGTGGTCGTGTCTCTTTCTTTCGTTGACGCTGACCGACTTCGTTTTTTGATTTCCACTGGTTTCTTTCGCCGATGGTGTTTCTTTCTGCGGTTGACGCTGTCCGACTACGCGGCTTGATTTCCACTTGTTTCTTTCTGTGGTCGTGTCTCTTTCTTTCGCTGACATTGACCGACTTCGTTGTTTGATTTCCACAGGTTTCTTTCTGTGACGTGTCTCTTTCTTTCGTTGACGCTGACCGACTTCGTTTTTTTATTTCCACTGGTTTCTTTCGCCGATGGTGTTTCTTTCTGCGGTTGACGCTGGCCGACTACGGGGTTTATTTCCACTTGTTTCTTTCTGTGGTCGTGTCTCATTCTTTCGTTGACATTGACCGACTTCGTTGTTTGATTTTTACTGGTTTTTTTCTGTGGTCGTGTCTCTTTCTTTCGTTGACGCTGACCAATTCGTTGTTTGATTTCCACTGGTTTCTTTCGCCGATGGTGTTTCTGCTGTTGACGCTGGCCGACTACGTGGTTTGATTTCCACTTGTTTCTTTCTGTTGTCGTGTCTCTTTCTTTCGTTGATATTGACCGACTTTGTTGTTTGATTTCCACTGGTTTCTTTCTGTGGTCGTGTCTCTTTCTTTCGTTGACGCTGACCGATTCGTTGTTTGATTTCCACAGGTTTCTTTCACCGATGGTGTTTCTTTCTGCGGTTGACGCTGGCCGACTACGGGGTTTATTTCCACTTGTTTCTTTCTGTGGTCGTGTCTCCTTCTTTCGTTGACATTGACCGACTTCGTTGTTTGATTTTTACTGGTTTCTTTCTGTGGTCGTGTCTCTTTCTTTCGTTGACGCTGACCAATTCGTTGTTTGATTTCCACTGGTTTCTTTCGCCGATGGTGTTTCTTTCTGCGGTTGACGCTGGCCGACTACGTGGCTTGATTTCCACTTGTTTCTTACTGTGGTCGTGTCTCTTTTTATTCGCTGACATTGACCGACTTCGTTGCTTGATTTCCACTGGTTTCTTTCTGTGGTCGTGTCTCTTTCTTTCGTTGACGCTGACCGACTTCGTTGTTTGATTTCCACTGGTTTCTTTCGCCGATGGTGTTTCTTTCTGCGGTTGACGCTGGCCGACTGCGTGGTTTGATTTTCACTGATTTCTTTCTGTGGTCGTGTCTCTTTCTTTCGTTGACATTGACCGACTTCGTTGTTTGATTTCCACTTGTTTCTTTCTGTGGTCGTGTCTCTTTCTTTCGTTGACGCTGACCGACTTCGTTTTTTGATTTCCACTGGTTTCTTTCGCCGATGGTGTTTCTTTCTGCGGTTGACGCTGTCCGACTACGTGGCTTGATTTCCACTTGTTTCTATCTGTGGTCGTGTCTCTTTCTTTCGTTGATATTGACCGACTTTGTTGTTTGATTTCCACTGGTTTCTTTCTGTGGTCGTGTCTCTTTCTTTCGTTGACGCTGACCGATTCGTTGTTTGATTTCCACTGGTTTCTTTCACCGATGGTGTTTCTTTCTGCGGTTGACGCTGGCCGACTACGGGGTTTATTTCCACTTGTTTCTTTCTGTGGTCGTGTCTCCTTCTTTCGTTGACATTGACCGACTTCGTTGTTTGATTTTTACTGGTTTCTTTCTGTGGTCGTGTCTCTTTCTTTCGTTGACGCTGACCAATTCGTTGTTTGATTTCCACTGGTTTCTTTCGCCGATGGTGTTTCTGCTGTTGACGCTGGCCGACTACGTGCTTTGATTTCCACTTGTTTCCTTCTGTTGTCGTGTCTCTTTCTTTCGTTGACGCTGACCGACTTCGTTATTTGATTTCCACTGGTTTCTTTCTGTGGTCGTGTCTCTTTCTTTCGTTGACATTGACCGACTTCGTTGTTTGATTTCCACTGGTTTTTTCTGTGGTCGTGTCTCTTTTTTTCGTTGACGCTGACCAACTTCGTTGTTTGATTTCCACTGGTTTCTTTCGCCGATGGTGTTTCTTTCTGCGGTTGACGCTGGCCGACTACGTGGTTTGATTTCCACTTGTTTCTTTCTGTGGTCGTGTCTCTTTCTTTTGTTGAAATTGACCGACTTCGTTGTTTGATTTCCACTTGTTTCTTTCTATGGTCGTGTCTCTTTCTTTCGTTGACGCTGACCGATTCGTTGTTTGATTTCCACTGGTTTCTTTCGCCGATGGTGTTTCTTTCTGCGGTTGACGCTGGCCGACTACGTGGTTTGATTTCCACTTGTTTCTTTCTGTGGTCGTGTCTCTTTCTTTCGTTAAAATTGACCGACTTCGTTGTTTGATTTCCACTTGTTTCTTTCTATGGTCGTGTCTCTTTCTTTCGTTGACGCTGACCGACTTCGTTATTTGATTTCCACTGGTTTCTTTCTGTGGTCGTGTCTCTTTCTTTCGTTGACATTGACCGACTTCGTTGTTTGATTTCCACTGGTTTCTTTCTGTGGTCGTGTCTCTTTTTTTCGTTGACGCTGACCAACTTCGTTGTTTGATTTCCACTGGTTTCTTTCGCCGATGGTGTTTCTTTCTGCGGTTGACGCTGGCCGACTACGTGGCTTGATTTCCACTTGTTTCTTTCTGTGGTCGTGTCTCTTTCTTTCGCTGACATTGACCGACTTCGTAGTTTGATTTCCACTGGTTTCTTTCGCCGATGGTGTTTCTTTCTGCGGTTGACGCTGGCCAACTACGGGGTTTATTTCCACTTGTTTCTTTCTGTGGTCGTGTCTCTTTCTTTCGTTGACATTGTCCGACTTCGTTGTTTGATTTTTACTGGTTTCTTTCTGTGGTCGTGTCTCTTTCTTTCGTTGACGCTGACCAATTCGTTGTTTGATTTCCACTGGTTTCTTTCGCCGATGGTGTTTCTGCTGTTGACGCTGGCCGACTACGTGCTTTGATTTCCACTTGTTTCTTTCTGTTGTCGTGTCTCTCTCTTTCGTTGATATTGACCGACTTTTTCGATTGATTTCCACTGGTTTCTTTCTGTGGTCGTGTCTCTTTCTTTCGTTGACGCTGACCGATTCGTTGTTTGATTTCCACTGGTTTCTTTCGCCGATGGTGTTTCTTTCTGCGGTTGACGCTGGCCGACTACGTGGTTTCATTTCCACTTGTTTCTTTCTGTGGTCGTGTCTCTTTCTTTCGTTGAAATTGACCGACTTCGTTGTTTGATTTCCACTTGTTTCTTTCTATGGTCGTGTCTCTTTCTTTCGTTGACGCTGACCGACTTCGTTATTTGATTTCCACTGGTTTCTTTCGCCGATAGTGTTTCTTTCTTCTGTTGACGCTGGCCGACTGCGTGGTTTGATTTCCACTCGTTTATTTCTGTGGTCGTGTCTCTTTCTTTCGTTGACGCTGACCGATTCGTTGTTTGATTTCCACTGGTTTCTTTCGCCGATAGTGTTTCTTTCTGCGGTTGACGCTGACCGACTGCGTGGTTTGATTTCCACTGGTTTCTTTCTGTGGTCGTGTCTCTTTCTTTCGTTGACGCTGACCGATTCGTTGTTTGATTTCCTCTGGTTTCTTTCGCCGATAGTGTTTCTTTCTGCGGTTTACGCTGACCGACTGCGTGGTTTGATTTCCACTGGTTTCTTTCTGTGGTCGTGTCTCTTTCTTTCTTTGACGCTGACCGACTTCGTTGTTTGATTTCCACTGGTTTCTTTCGCCGATAGTGTTTCTTTCTGCGGTTGACGCTGACCGACTGCGTGGTTTGATTTCCACTGGTATCTTTCTGTGGTCGTGTCTCTTTGTTTCGTTGACGGTGACCGATTCGTTGTTTGATTTCCACTGGATTCTTTCGCCGATAGTGTTTCTTTCTTCGGTTGACGCTGACCGACTGCGTGGTTTGATTTCCACTGGTATCTTTCTGTGGTCGTGTCTCTTTCTTTCGTTGACATTGACCGATTCGTTGTTTGATTTTCACTGGTTTCTTTCGCCGATAGTGTTTCTTTCTGCGGTTGACGCTGGCCGACTGCGTGGTTTGATTTCCACTGGTTTCTTTCTGTGCTCGTGTCTCTTCCTTTCGTTGACGCTGACCGATTCGTTGTTTGATTTCCACTGGTTTCTTTCGCCGATAGTTTCTTTATGCGGTTTACGCTGACCGACTGCGTGGTTTGATTTCCACTGGTTTCTTTCTGTGGTCGTGTCTCTTTCTTTTGTTGACGCTGACCGACTTCGTTGTTTGATTTCCACTGGTTTCTTTCGCCGATGGTGTTTCTTTCTGCGGTTGACGCTGGCCGACTACGTGGCTTGATTTCCAATTGTTTCTTTCTGTGGTCGTGTCTCTTTCTTTCGTTGACATTGACCGACTTCGTTGTTTGATTTTTACTGGTTTCTTTCTGTGGACGTGTCTCTTTCTTTCGTTGACGCTGACTGATTCGTTGTTTGATTTCCACTGGGTTCTTTCGCCGATGGTGTTTCTGCTGTTGACGCTGGCCGACTACGTGCTTTGATTAAAACTTGTTTCTTTCTGTTGTCGTGTCTCTTTCTTTCGTTGACGCTGACCGATTCGTTGTTTGATTTCCACTGGTTTCTTTCGCCGATGGTGTTTCTTTCTGCGGTTGACGCTGGCCGACTACGTGTTTTGATTTCCACTTGTTTCTTTCTGTGGTCGTGTCTCTTTCTTTCGTTGACATTGACCGACTTCGTTGTTTGATTTACACTGGTTTCTTTCTGTGGTCGTGCCTCTTTCTTTCGTTGACGCTGACCGACTTCGTTGTTTGATTTCCACTGGTTTCTTTCGCCGATAGTGTTTCTTTCTTCTGTTGACGCTGGCCGACTGCGTGGTTTGATTTCCACTCGTTTATTTCTGTGGTCGTGTCTCTTTTTTTCGTTGACGCTGACCGACTTCGTTGTTTGATTTCCACTGGCTTCTTTCGCCGATAGTGTTTCTTTCTGCGGTTGACGCTGGCCGACTGGGTGGTTTGATTTCCACTGGTATCTTTCTGTGGTCGTGTCTCTTTCTTTCGTTGACGGTGACCGATTCGTTGTTTGATTTGCACTGGTTTCTTTCGCCGATAGTGTTTCTTTCTGCGGTTGACGCTGGCCGACTGCGTGGTTTGATTTCCGCTGGTTTCTTTCTGTGGTCTTGTCTCTTTCTTTCGTTGACGCTGGCCGATTCGTTGTTTGATTTCCACTGGTTTCTTTCGCCGATAGTGTTTCTTTCTTCGGTTGACGCTGACCGACTGCGTGGTTTGATTTCCACTGGCTTCTTTCGCCGATGGTGTTTCTTTCTGCGGTTGACGCTGGCCGATTCGTTGTTTGATTTGCACTGGTTTCTTTCGCCGAAGGTGTTTCTGCGGTTGACGCTGGCCGACTACGGGGTTTATTTCCACTTGTTTCTTTCTGTGGTCGTGTCTCTTTCTTTCGTTGACATTGACCGACTTCGTTGTTTGATTTTTACTGGTTTCGTTCTGTGGACGTGTCTCTTTCTTTCGTTGACGCTGACCGATTCGTTGTTTGATTTCCACTGGCTTCTTTCGCCGATAGTGTTGCTTTCTGCGGTTGACGCTGGCCGACTGCGTGGTTTGATTTTCACTGATTTTTTTCTGTGGTCGTATCTCTTTCTTTCGTTGACGCTGACCGATTCGTTGTTTGATTTCCACTGGTTTCTTTCGCCGATAGTGTTTCTTTCTGCGGTTTACGCTGACCGACTGCGTGGTTTGATTTCCACTGGTTTCTTTCTGTGGTCGTGTCTCTTTCTTTCTTTGACGCTGACCGACTTCGTTGTTTGATTTCCACTGGTTTCTTTCGCCGATAGTGTTTCTTTCTGCGGTTGACGCTGACCGACTGCGTGGTTTGATTTCCACTGGTATCTTTCTGTGGTCGTGTCTCTTTCTTTCGTTGACGGTGACCGATTCGTTGTTTGATTTCCACTGGTTTCTTTCGCCGATAGTGTTTCTTTCTTCGGTTGACGCTGACCGACTGCGTGGTTTGATTTCCACTGGTATCTTTCTGTGGTCGTGTCTCTTTCTTTCGTTGACATTGACCGATTCGTTGTTTGATTTTCACTGGTTTCTTTCGCCGATAGTGTTTCTTTCTGCGGTTGACGCTGGCCGACTGCGTGGTTTGATTTCCACTGGTTTCTTTCTGTGGTCGTGTCTCTTTCTTTCGTTGACGCTGACCGACTTCGTTGTTTGATTTCCACTGCTTTCTTTCGCCGATGGTGTTTCTTTCTGCGGTTGACGCTGGCCGACTACGTGGCTTGATTTCCACTTGTTCTTTCTGTGGTCGTGTCTTTTTTTTTCGCTGACATTGACCGACTTCGTTGTTTGATTTCCACTGGTTTCTTTCGCCGATAGTGTTTCTTTCTGCGGTTTACGCTGACCGACTGCGTGGTTTGATTTCCACTGGTTTCTTTCTGTGGTCGTGTCTCTTTCTTTTGTTGACGCTGACCGACTTCGTTGTTTGATTTCCACTGGTTTCTTTCGCCGATGGTGTTTCTTTCTGCGGTTGACGCTGGCCGACTACGTGGCTTGATTTCCAATTGTTTCTTTCTGTGGTCGTGTCTCTTTCTTTCGTTGACATTGACCGACTTCGTTGTTTGATTTTTACTGGTTTCTTTCTGTGGACGTGTCTCTTTCTTTCGTTGACGCTGACCGATTCGTAGTTTGATTTCCACTGGTTTCTTTCGCCGATGGTGTTTCTTTCTGCGGTTGACGCTGACCGACTGCGTGGTTTGATTTCCACTGGTTTCTTTCTGTGGTCGTGTCTCTTTCTTTCGTTGACATTGACCGACTTCGTTGTTTGATTTCCACTGCTTTCTTTCTGTGGTCGTGTCTCTTTATTTCGTTGACGCTGACCAACTTCGTTGTTTGATTTCCACTGGTTTCTTTCGCCGATGGTGTTTCTTTCTGCGGTTGACGCTGGCCGACTACGTGGCTTGATTTCCACTTGTTTCTTTCTGTGGTCGTGTCTCTTTCTTTCGCTGACATTGACCGACTTCGTAGTTTGATTTCCACTGGTTTCTTTCGCCGATGGTGTTTCTTTCTGCGGTTGACGCTGGCCGACTACGGGGTTTATTTCCACTTGTTTCTTTCTGTGGTCGTGTCTCTTTCTTTCGTTGACGCTGACCAATTCGTTGTTTGATTTCCACTGGTTTCTTTCGCCGATAGTGTTTCTTTCTTCTGTTGACGCTGGCCGACTGCGTGGTTTGATTTCCACTCGTTTATTTCTGTGGTCGTGTCTCTTTCTTTCGTTGACGCTGACCGATTCAATGTTTGATTTCCACTGGTTTCTTTCGCCGATAGTGTTTCTGTCTGCGGTTTACGCTGACCGACTGCGTGGTTTGATTTCCACTGGTTTCTTTCTGTTGGTCGTGTCTCTTTCTTTCTTTGACGCTGACCGACTTCGTTGTTTGATATCCACTGGTTTCTTTCGCCGATAGTGTTTCTTTCTGCGGTTGATGCTGACCGACTGCGCGGTTTGATTTCCACTGGTATCTTTCTGTGGTCGTGTCTCTTTCTTTCGTTGACGGTGACCGATTCGTTGTTTGATTTCCACTGGTTTCTTTCGCCGATAGTGTTTCTTTCTGCGGTTGACGCTGGCCGACTGCGCGGTTTGATTTCCACTGGTATCTTTCTGTGGTCGTGTCTCTTTCTTTCATTGACGCTGACCGATTCAATGTTTGATTTCCACTGGTTTCTTTCGCCGATAGTGTTTCTGTCTGCGGTTTACGCTGACCGACTGCGTGGTTTGATTTCCACTGGTTTCTTTCTGTTGGTCGTGTCTCTTTCTTTCTTTGACGCTGACCGACTTCGTTGTTTGATATCCACTGGTTTCTTTCGCCGATAGTGTTTCTTTCTTCGGTTGACGCTGACCGACTGCGTGGTTTGATTTCCGCTGGTATCTTTCTGTGGTCGTGTCTCTTTCTTTCGTTGACATTGACCGATTCGTTGTTTGATTTTCACTGGTTTCTTTCGCCGATAGTGTTTCTTTCTGCGGTTGACGCTGGCCGACTGCGTGGTTTGATTTCCACTGGTTTCTTTCTGTGGTCGTGTCTCTTTCTTTCGTTGACGCTGACCGACTTCGTTGTTTGATTTCCACTGGTTTCTTTCGCCGATGGTGTTTCTTTCTGCGGTTGACGCTGGCCGACTACGTGGCTTGATTTCCACTTGTTTCTTTCTGTGGTCGTGTCTTTTTCTTTCGCTGACATTGACCGACTTCGTTGTTTGATTTCCACTGGTTTCTTTCGCCGATAGTGTTTCTTTCTTCTGTTGACGCTGGCTGACTGCGTGGTTTGATTTCCACTCGTTTATTTCTGTGGTCGTGTCTCTTTCTTTCGTTGACGCTGACCGACTGCGTGGTTTGATTTCCACTGGTTTCTTTCTGTGGTCGTGTTTCTTTCGTTGACGCTGACCGATTCGTTGTTTGATTTCCACTAATTTCATTCGCCGATGGTGTTTCTTTCTGCGGTTGACGCTGGCCGACTACGTGGTTTGATTTCCACTTGTTTTTTTCTGTGGTCGTGTCTCTTTCTTTCGTTGAAATTGACCGACTTCGTTGTTTGATTTCCACTGGTTTCTTTATGTGGTCGTGTCTCTTTCTTTCTTTGACGCTGACCGACTTCGTTGTTTGATATCCACTGGTTTCTTTCGCCGATAGTGTTTCTTTCTTCGGTTGACGCTGACCGACTGCGTGGTTTGATTTCCGCTGGTATCTTTCTGTGGTCGTGTCTCTTTCTTTCGTTGACATTGACCGATTCGTTGTTTGATTTTCACTGGTTTCTTTCGCCGATAGTGTTTCTTTCTGCGGTTGACGCTGGCCGACTGCGTGGTTTGATTTCCACTGGTTTCTTTCTGTGGTCGTGTCTCTTTCTTTCGTTGACGCTGACCGACTTCGTTGTTTGATTTCCACTGGTTTCTTTCGCCGATGGTGTTTCTTTCTGCGGTTGACGCTGGCCGACTACGTGGCTTGATTTCCACTTGTTTCTTTCTGTGGTCGTGACTTTTTCTTTCGCTGACATTGACCGACTTCGTTGTTTGATTTCCACTGGTTTCTTTCGCCGATAGTGTTTCTTTCTTCTGTTGACGCTGGCTGACTGCGTGGTTTGATTTCCACTCGTTTATTTCTGTGGTCGTGTCTCTTTCTTTCGTTGACGCTGACCGACTGCGTGGTTTGATTTCCACTGGTTTCTTTCTGTGGTCGTGTTTCTTTCTTTCGTTGACGCTGACCGATTCGTTGTTTGATTTCCACTAATTTCATTCGCCGATGGTGTTTCTTTCTGCGGTTGACGCTGGCCGACTACGTGGTTTGATTTCCACTTGTTTTTTTCTGTGGTCGTGTCTCTTTCTTTCGTTGAAATTGACCGACTTCGTTGTTTGATTTCCACTGGTTTCTTTATGTGGTCGTGTCTCTTTCTTTCGTTGACGCTGACCGACTTCGTTGTTTGATTTCCACTGGTTTCTTTCGCCGATGGTGTTTCTTTCTGCGGTTCACGCTGGCCGACTACGTGGCTTGATTTCCACTTGTTTCTTTCTGTGGTCGTGTCTCTTTCTTTCGTTGACGCTGACCAATTCGTTGTTTGATTTCCACTGGTTTCTTTCGCCGATGGTGTTTCTGCTGTTGACGCTGGCCGACTACGTGGTTTGATTTCCACTTGTTTCTTTCTGTTGTCGTGTCTCTTTCTTTCGTTGATATTGACCGACTTTGTTGTTTGATTTCCACTGGTTTCTTTCTGTGGTCGTGTCTCTTTCTTTCGTTGACGCTGACCGATTCGTTGTTTGATTACCACTGGTTTCTTTCGCCGATGGTGTTTCTTTCTGCGGTTGACGCTGGCCGACTACGGGGTTTATTTCCACTTGTTTCTTTCTGAGGTCGTGTCTCCTTCTTTCGTTGACATTGACCGACTTCGTTGTTTGATTTTTACTGGTTTCTTTCTGTGGTCGTGTCTCTTTCTTTCGTTGACGCTGACCAATTCGTTGTTTGATTTCCACTGGTTTCTTTCGCCGATGGTGTTTCTGCTGTTGACGCTGGCCGACTACGTGCTTTGATTTCCACTTGTTTCTTTCTGTTGTCGTGTCTCTTTCTTTCGTTGATATTGACCGACTTTGTTGTTTGATTTCCACTGGTTTCTTTCTGTGGTCGTGCCTCTTTCTTTCGTTGACGCTGACCGATTCGTTGTTTGATTTCCACTGGTTTCTTTCGCCGATGGTGTTTCTTTCTGCGGTTGACGCTAGCCGACTACGTGGTTTGGTTTCCACTTGTTTCTTTCTGTGGTCGTGTCTCTTTCTTTCGTTGAAATTGACCGACTTCGTTGTTTGATTTCCACTTGTTTCTTTCTATGGTCGTGTCTCTTTCTTTCGTTGACGCTGACCGACTTCGTTATTTGATTTCCACTGGTTTCTTTCTGTGGTCGTGTCTCTTTCTTTCGTTGACATTGACCGACTTCGTTGTTTGATTTCCACTGGTTTCTTTCTGTGGTCGTGTCTCTTTCTTTCGTTGACGCTGACCAACTTCGTTGTTTGATTTCCACTGGTTTCTTTCGCCGATGGTGTTTCTTTCTGCGGTTGACGCTGGCCGACTACGTGGCTTGATTTCCACTTGTTTCTTTCTGTGGTCGTGTCTCTTTCTTTCGCTGACATTGACCGACTTCGTAGTTTGATTTCCACTGGTTTCTTTCGCCGATGGTGTTTCTTTCTGCGGTTGACGCTGGTCGACTACGGGGTTTATTTCCACTTGTTTCTTTCTGTGCTCGTGTCTCTGTCTTTCGTTGACATTGTCCGACTTCGGTGTTTGATTTTTACTGGTTTCTTTCTGTGGTCGTGTCTCTTTCTTTCGTTGACGCTGACCAATTGGTTGTTTGATTTCCACTGGTTTCTTTCGCCGATGGTGTTTCTTTCTGCGGTTGACGCTGGCCGACTACGTGCTTTGATTTCCACTTGTTTCTTTCTGTGGTCGTGTCTCTTTCTTTCGTTGGAATTGACCGACTTCGTTGTTTGATTTCCACTGGTTTCTTTCGCCGATAGTGTCTCTTTCTTTCGTTGACGCTGACCGATTCGTTGTTTGATTTCCACTGGTTTCTTTCGCCGATAGTGTTTCTTTCTGCGGTTGACGCTGACCGACTGCGTGGTTTGATTTCCACTGGTTTCTTTCTGTGGTCGTTTTTCTTTCTTTCGTTGACGCTGACCGATTCGTTGTTTGATTTCCACTGGTTTCGTTCGCCGATAGTGTTTCTTTCTGCGGTTTACGCTGACCGACTGCGTGGTTTGATTTCCACTGGTTTCTTTCTGTGGTCGTGTTTCTTTCTTTCGTTGACGCTGACCGATTCGTTGTTTGATTTCCACTGGTTTCTTTCGCCGATAGTGTTTCTTTCTGCGGTTGACGCTGACCGACTGCGTGGTTTGATTTCCACTGGTTTCTTTCTGTGGTCGTGTTTCTTTCTTTCGTTGACGCTGACCGATTCGTTGTTTGATTTCAACTGGTTTCTTTCGCCGATAGTGTTTCTTTCTGCGGTTGACGCTGACCGACTGCGTGGTTTGATTTCCACTGGTTTCTTTCTGTGGTCGTGTTTTTTTCTTTCGGTGACGCTGACCGATTCGTTGTTTGATTTCCACTGGTTTCTTTCGCCGATAGTGTTTCTTTCTGCGGTTTACGCTGACCGACTGCGTGGTTTGATTTCCACTGGTTTGTTTCTGTGGTCGTGTCTCTTTCTTTCTTTGACGCTGACCGACTTCGTTGTTTGATTTCCACTGGTTTCTTTCGCCGATAGTGTTTCTTTCTGCGGTTGACGCTGACCGACTGCGTGGTTTGATTTCCATTGGTATCTTTCTGTGGTCGTGTCTCTTTCTTTCGTTGACATTGACCGATTCGTTGTTTGATTTTCACTGGTTTCTTTCGCTGATGGTGTTTCTTTCTGCGGTTGACGCTGGCCGACTACGTGGCTTGATTTCCACTTGTTCTTTCTGTGGTCGTGTCTTTTTCTTTCGCTGACATTGACCGACTTCGTTGTTTGATTTCCACTGGTTTCTTTCTGTGGTCGTGTCTCTTTCTTTCGTTGACGCTGACCGATTCGTTGTTTGATTTCCACTGGTTTCTTTCGCCGATAGTGTTTCTTTCTGCGGTTTACGCTGACCGACTGCGTGGTTTGATTTCCACTGGTTTCTTTCTGTGGTCGTGTCTCTTTCTTTTGTTAACGCTGACCGACTTCGTTGATTGATTTCCACTGGTTTCTTTCGCCGATGGTGTTTCTTTCTGCGGTTGACGCTGACCGACTGCGTGGTTTGATTTCCTCTGGTTTCTTTCTGTGGTCGTGTCTCTTTCTTTCGTTGACGCTGACCGATTCGTTGTTTGATTTCCACTGGTTTCTTTCGCCGATAGTGTTTCTTTCTGCGGTTTACGCTGACCGACTGCGTGGTTTGATTTCCACTGGTTTCTTTCTGTGGTCGTGTCTCTTTCTTTTGTTAACGCTGACCGACTTCGTTGATTGATTTCCACTGGTTTCTTTCGCCGATGGTGTTTCTTTCTGCGGTTGACGCTGACCGACTGCGTGGTTTGATTTCCACTGGTTTCTTTCTGTGGTCGTGTCTCTTTCTTTCGTTGACGCTGACCGATTCGTTGTTTGATTTCCACTGGTTTCTATCGCCGATAGTGTTTCTTTCTGCGGTTTACGCTGACCGACTGCGTGGTTTGATTTCCACTGGTTTCTTTCGCCGATGGTGTTTCTGCTGTTGACGCTGGCCGACTACGTGGTTTGATTTCCACTTGTTTCTTTCTGTTGTCGTGTCTCTTTCTTTCGTTGATATTGACCGACTTTGTTGTTTGATTTCCACTGGTTTCTTTCTGTGGTCGTGTCTCTTTCTTTCGTTGACGCTGACCGATTCGTTGTTTGATTTCCACTGGTTTCTTTCGCCGATGGTGTTTCTTTCTGCGGTTGACGCTGGCCGACTACGGGGTTTACTTCCACTTGTTTCTTTCTGAGGTCGTGTCTCCTTCTTTCGTTGACATTGACCGACTTCGTTGTTTGATTTTTACTGGTTTCTTTCTGTGGTCGTGTCTCTTTCTTTCGTTGACGCTGACCAATTCGTTGTTTGATTTCCACTGGTTTCTTTTGCCGATGGTGTTTCTGCTGTTGACGCTGGCCGACTACGTGCTTTGATTTCCACTTGTTTCTTTCTGTTGTCGTGTCTCTTTCTTTCGTTGATATTGACCGACTTTGTTGTTTGATTTCCACTGGTTTCTTTCTGTGGTCGTGTCTCTTTCTTTCGTTGACGCTGACCGATTCGTTGTTTGATTTCCACTGGTTTCTTTCGCCGATGGTGTTTCTTTCTGCGGTTGACGCTAGCCGACTACGTGGTTTGGTTTCCACTTGTTTCTTTCTGTGGTCGTGTCTCTTTCTTTCGTTGAAATTGACCGACTTCGTTGTTTGATTTCCACTTGTTTCTTTCTATGGTCGTGTCTCTTTCTTTCGTTGACGCTGACCGACTTCGTTATTTGATTTCCACTGGTTTCTTTCTGTGGTCGTGTCTCTTTCTTTCGTTGACATTGACCGACTTCGTTGTTTGATTTCCACTGGTTTCTTTCTGTGGTCGTGTCTCTTTCTTTCGTTGACGCTGACCAACTTCGTTGTTTGATTTCCACTGGTTTCTTTCGCCGATGGTGTTTCTTTCTGCGGTTGACGCTGGCCGACTACGTGGCTTGATTTCCACTTGTTTCTTTCTGTGGTCGTGTCTCTTTCTTTCGCTGACATTGACCGACTTCGTAGTTTGATTTCCACTGGTTTCTTTCGCCGATGGTGTTTCTTTCTGCGGTTGACGCTGGTCGACTACGGGGTTTATTTCCACTTGTTTCTTTCTGTGCTCGTGTCTCTGTCTTTCGTTGACATTGTCCGACTTCGGTGTTTGATTTTTACTGGTTTCTTTCTGTGGTCGTGTCTCTTTCTTTCGTTGACGCTGACCAATTCGTTGTTTGATTTCCACTGGTTTCTTTCGCCGATGGTGTTTCTTTCTGCGGTTGACGCTGGCCGACTACGTGGTTTGATTTCCACTTGTTTCTTTCTGTGGTCGTGTCTCTTTCTTTCGTTGGAATTGACCGACTTCGTTGTTTGATTTCCACTGGTTTCTTTCGCCGATAGTGTTCCTTTCTTCTGTTGAAGCTGGCCGACTGCGTGGTTTGATTTCCACTCGTTTATTTCTGTGGTCGTGTTTCTTTCTTTCGGTGACGCTGACCGATTCGTTGTTTGATTTCCACTGGTTTCGTTCGCCGATAGTGTTTCTTTCTGCGGTTTACGCTGACCGACTGCGTGGTTTGATTTCCACTGGTTTCTTTCTGTGGTCGTGTTTCTTTCTTTCTTTGACGCTGACCGATTCGTTGTTTGATTTCCACTGGTTTCTTTCGCCGATAGTGTTTCTTTCTGCGGTTGACGCTGACCGACTGCGTGGTTTGATTTCCACTGGTTTCTTTCTGTGGTCGTGTTTCTTTCTTTCGTTGACGCTGACCGATTCGTTGTTTGATTTCAACTGGTTTCTTTCGCCGATAGTGTTTCTTTCTGCGGTTGACGCTGACCGACTGCGTGGTTTGATTTCCACTGGTTTCTTTCTGTGGTCGTTTTTCTTTCTTTCGTTGACGCTGACCGATTCGTTGTTTGATTTCCACTGGTTTCGTTCGCCGATAGTGTTTCTTTCTGCGGTTTACGCTGACCGACTGCGTGGTTTGATTTCCACTGGTTTCTTTCTGTGGTCGTGTTTCTTTCTTTCTTTGACGCTGACCGATTCGTTGTTTGATTTCCACTGGTTTCTTTCGCCGATAGTGTTTCTTTCTGCGGTTGACGCTGACCGACTGCGTGGTTTGATTTCCACTGGTTTCTTTCTGTGGTCGTGTTTCTTTCTTTCGTTGACGCTGACCGATTCGTTGTTTGATTTCAACTGGTTTCTTTCGCCGATAGTGTTTCTTTCTGCGGTTGACGCTGACCGACTGCGTGGTTTGATTTCCACTGGTTTCTTTCTGTGGTCGTGTTTCTTTCTTTCGGTGACGCTGACCGATTCGTTGTTTGATTTCCACTGGTTTCTTTCGCCGATAGTGTTTCTTTCTGCGGTTTACGCTGACCGACTGCGTGGTTTGATTTCCACTGGTTTGTTTCTGTGGTCGTGTCTCTTTCTTTCTTTGACGCTGACCGACTTCGTTGTTTGATTTCCACTGGTTTCTTTCGCCGATAGTGTTTCTTTCTGCGGTTGACGCTGACCGACTGCGTGGTTTGATTTCCATTGGTATCTTTCTGTGGTCGTGTCTCTTTCTTTCGTTGACATTGACCGATTCGTTGTTTGATTTTCACTGGTTTCTTTCGCCGATGGTGTTTCTTTCTGCGGTTGACGCTGGCCGACTACGTGGCTTGATTTCCACTTGTTCTTTCTGTGGTCGTGTCTTTTTCTTTCGCTGACATTGACCGACTTCGTTGTTTGATTTCCACTGGTTTCTTTCTGTGGTCGTGTCTCTTTCTTTCGTTGACGCTGACCGATTCGTTGTTTGATTTCCACTGGTTTCTTTCGCCGATAGTGTTTCTTTCTGCGGTTTACGCTGACCGACTGCGTGGTTTGATTTCCACTGGTTTCTTTCTGTGGTCGTGTCTCTTTCTTTTGTTAACGCTGACCGACTTCGTTGATTGATTTCCACTGGTTTCTTTCGCCGATGGTGTTTCTTTCTGCGGTTGACGCTGACCGACTGCGTGGTTTGATTTCCTCTGGTTTATTTCTGTGGTCGTGTCTCTTTCTTTCGTTGACGCTGACCGATTCGTTGTTTGATTTCCACTGGTTTCTTTCGCCGATAGTGTTTCTTTCTGCGGTTTACGCTGACCGACTGCGTGGTTTGATTTCCACTGGTTTCTTTCTGTGGTCGTGTCTCTTTCTTTTGTTAACGCTGACCGACTTCGTTGATTGATTTCCACTGGTTTCTTTCGCCGATGGTGTTTCTTTCTGCGGTTGACGCTGACCGACTGCGTGGTTTGATTTCCACTGGTTTCTTTCTGTGGTCGTGTCTCTTTCTTTCGTTGACGCTGACCGATTCGTTGTTTGATTTCCACTGGTTTCTATCGCCGATAGTGTTTCTTTCTGCGGTTTACGCTGACCGACTGCGTGGTTTGATTTCCACTCGTTTATTTCTGTGGTCGTGTCTCTTTCTTTCGTTGACGCTGACCGATTGGTTGTTTGATTTCCACTGGTTTCTTTCGCCGATAGTGTTTCTTTCTGCGGTTGACGCTGGCCGACTACGTGGCTTGATTTCCACTTGTTTCTTTCTGTGGTCGTGTCTCTTTCTTTCGCTGACGCTGACCGACTTTGTTGTTTGATTTCCACTGGTTTCTTTCGCCGATAGTGTTTCTTTCTGCGGTTGACGCTGACCGACTGCGTGGTTTGATTTTCACTGATTTCGTTCTGTGGTCGTGTCTCTTTTTTTCGTTGACGCTGACCGACTTCGTTGTTTGATTTCCACTGGTTTCTTTCGCCGATAGTGTTTCTTTCTGCGGTTGACGCTGGCCGACTACGGGTTTTATTTCCACTTGTTTCTTTCTGTGGTCGTGTCTCTTTCTTTCGCTGACGCTGACCGACTTCGTTGTTTGATTTCCACTGGTTTCTTTCGCCGATAGTGTTTCTTTCTGCGGTTGACGCTGACCGACAGAGTGGTTTGATTTTCACTGATTTCTTTCTGTGGTCGTGTCTCTTTCTTTCGTTGACGCTGACCGACTTCGTTGTTTGATTTCCACTGGTTTCTTTCGCCGATGGTGTTTCTTTCTGCGGTTTACGCTGACCGACTGCGTGGTTTGATTTCCACTGGTTTCTTTCTGTGGTCGTGTCTCTTTCTTTCGTTGACGCTGACCGATTCGTTGTTTGATTTCCACTGGTTTCTATCGCCGATAGTGTTTCTTTCTGCAGTTTACACTGACCGACTGCGTGGTTTGATTTCCACTGGTTTCTTTCTGTGGTCATGTCTCTTTCTTTCGTTGACGCTGACCGATTGGTTGTTTGATTTCCACTGGTTTCTTTCGCCTATGGTGTTTCTGCGGTTGACGCTGGCCGACTACGGGTTTTATTTCCACTTGTTTCTTTCTGTGGTCGTGTCTCTTTCTTTCGCTGACGCTGACCGACTTCGTTGTTTGATTTCCACTGGTTTCTTTCGCCGATAGTGTTTCTTTCTGCGGTTGACGCTGACCGACTGCGTGGTTTGATTTTCACTGATTTCTTTCTGTGGTCGTGTCTCTTTCTTTCGTTGACGCTGACCGACTTCGTTGTTTGATTTCCACTGGTTTCTTTCGCCGATGGTGTTTCTTTCTGCGGTTTACGCTGACCGACTGCGTGGTTTGATTTCCACTTGTTTCTTTCTGTGGTCGTGTCTCTTTCTTTCGCTGACGCTGACCGACTTCGTTGTTTGATTTCCACTGGTTTCTTTCGCCGATGGTGTTTCTTTCTGCGGTTTACGCTGACCGACTGCGTGGTTTGATTTCCACTGGTTTCTTTCTGTGGTCGTGTCTCTTTCTTTCGTTGACGCTGACCGACTTCGTTGTTTGATTTCCACTGGTTTCTTTCGCCGATGGTGTTTCTTTCTGCGGTTTACGCTGACCGACTGCGTGGTTTGATTTTCGCTTGTTTCTTTCTGTGGTCGTGTCTCTTTCTTTCGCTGACGCTGACCGACTTCGTTGTTTGATTTCCACTGGTTTCTTTCGCCGATAGTGTTTCTTTCTGGGATTGACGCTGGCCGACTACGGGTTTTATTTCCACTTGTTTCTTTCTGTGGTCGTGTCTCTTTCTTTCGCTGACGCTGACCGACTTCGTTGTTTGATTTCCACTGATTTCTTTCGCCGATAGTGTTTCTTTCTGCGGTTGACGCTGACCGACTGCGTGGTTTGATTTTCACTGATTTCTTTCTGTGGTCGTGTCTCTTTCTTTCGTTGACGCTGACCGACTTCGTTGTTTGATTTCCACTGGTTTCTTTCGCCGATGGTGTTTCTTTCTGCGGTTTACGCTGACCGACTGCGTGGTTTGATTTCCACTTGTTTCTTTCTGTGGTCGTGTCTCTTTCTTTCGCTGACGCTGACCGACTTCGTTGTTTGATTTCCACTGGTTTCTTTCGCCGATAGTGTTTCTTTCTGCGGTTGACGCTGACCGACTGCGTGGTTTGATTTTCACTGATTTCTTTCTGTGGTCGTGTCTCTTTCTTTCGTTGACGCTGACCGACTTCGTTGTTTGATTTCCACTGGTTTCTTTCGCCGATGGTGTTTCTTTCTGCGGTTTACGCTGACCGACTGCGTGGTTTGATTTCCACTGGTTTCTTTCTGTGGTCGTGTCTCTTTCTTTCGTTGACGCTGACCGATTCGTTGTTTGATTTCCACTGGTTTCTATCGCCGATAGTGTTTCTTTCTGCGGTTGACGCTGGCCGACTACGTGGCTTGATTTCCACTTGTTTCTTTCTGTGGTCGTGTCTCTTTCTTTCGCTGACGCTGACCGACTTCGTTGTTTGATTTCCACTGGTTTCTTTCGCCGATAGTGTTTCTTTCTGCGGTTGACGCTGACCGACTGCGTGGTTTGATTTTCACTGATTTCGTTCTGTGGTCGTGTCTCTTTTTTTCGTTGACGCTGACCGACTTCGTTGTTTGATTTCCACTGGTTTCTTTCGCCGATAGTGTTTCTTTCTGCGGTTGACGCTGGCCGACTACGGGTTTTATTTCCACTTGTTTCTTTCTGTGGTCGTGTCTCTTTCTTTCGCTGACGCTGACCGACTTCGTTGTTTGATTTCCACTGGTTTCTTTCGCCGATAGTGTTTCTTTCTGCGGTTGACGCTGACCGACAGAGTGGTTTGATTTTCACTGATTTCTTTCTGTGGTCGTGTCTCTTTCTTTCGTTGACGCTGACCGACTTCGTTGTTTGATTTCCACTGGTTTCTTTCGCCGATGGTGTTTCTTTCTGCGGTTTACGCTGACCGACTGCGTGGTTTGATTTCCACTGGTTTCTTTCTGTGGTCGTGTCTCTTTCTTTCGTTGACGCTGACCGATTCGTTGTTTGATTTCCACTGGTTTCTTTCGGCGATAGTGTTTCTTTCTGCGGTTGACGCTGGCCGACTACGGGTTTTATTTCCACTTGTTTCTTTCTGTGGTCGTGTCTCTTTCTTTCGCTGACGCTGACCGACTTAGTTGTTTGATTTCCACTGGTTTCTTTCGCCGATAGTGTTTCTTTCTGCGGTTTACGCTGACCGACTGCGTGGTTTGATTTCCACTTGTTTCTTTCTGTGGTCGTGTCTCTTTCTTTCGTTGACGCTGACCGACTTCGTTGTTTAATTTCGACTGGTTTCTTTCGCCGATGGTGTTTCTTTCTGCGGTTTACGCTGACCGACTGCGTGGTTTGATTTCCACTTGTTTCTTTCTGTGGTTGTGTCTCTTTCTTTCGTTGACGCTGACCGACTTCGTTGTTTGATTTCCACTGGTTTCTTTCGCCGATGGTGTTTCTTTCTGCGGTTTACGCTGACCGACTGCGTGGTTTGATTTCCACTTGTTTCTTTCTGTGGTTGTGTCTCTTTCTTTCGTTGACGCTGACCGACTTCGTTGTTTGATTTCCACTGGTTTCTTTCGCCGATGGTGTTTCTTTCTGCGGTTTACGCTGACCGACTGCGTGGTTTGATTTCCACTTGTTTCTTTCTGTGGTTGTGTCTCTTTCTTTCGTTGACGCTGACCGACTTCGTTGTTTGATTTCCACTGGTTTCTTTCGCCGATGGTGTTTCTTTCTGCGGTTTACGCTGACCGACTGCGTGGTTTGATTTCCACTTGTTTCTTTCTGTGGTTGTGTCTCTTTCTTTCGTTGACGCTGACCGACTTCGTTGTTTGATTTCCACTGGTTTCTTTCGCCGATGGTGTTTCTTTCTGCGGTTTACGCTGACCGACTGCGTGGTTTGATTTCCACTTGTTTCTTTCTGTGGTTGTGTCTCTTTCTTTCGTTGACGCTGACCGACTTCGTTGTTTGATTTCCACTGGTTTCTTTCGCCGATGGTGTTTCTTTCTGCGGTTTACGCTGACCGACTGCGTGGTTTGATTTCCACTTGTTTCTTTCTGTGGTTGTGTCTCTTTCTTTCGTTGACGCTGACCGACTTCGTTGTTTGATTTCCACTGGTTTCTTTCGATGATGGTGTTTCTTTCTGCGGTTTACGCTGACCGACTGCGTGGTTTGATTTCCACTTGTTTCTTTCTGTGGTTGTGTCTCTTTCTTTCGTTGACGCTGACCGACTTCGTTGTTTGATTTCCACTGGTTTCTTTCGCCGATGGTGTTTCTTTCTGCGGTTTACGCTGACCGACTGCGTGGTTTGATTTCCACTTGTTTCTTTCTGTGGTTGTGTCTCTTTCTTTCGTTGACGCTGACCGACTTCGTTGTTTGATTTCCACTGGTTTCTTTCGCCGATGGTGTTTCTTTCTGCGGTTTACGCTGACCGACTGCGTGGTTTGATTTCCACTTGTTTCTTTCTGTGGTTGTGTCTCTTTCTTTCGTTGACGCTGACCGACTTCGTTGTTTGATTTCCACTGGTTTCTTTCGCCGATGGTGTTTCTTTCTGCGGTTTACGCTGACCGACTGCGTGGTTTGATTTCCACTTGTTTCTTTCTGTGGTTGTGTCTCTTTCTTTCGTTGACGCTGACCGACTTCGTTGTTTGATTTCCACTGGTTTCTTTCGCCGATGGTGTTTCTTTCTGCGGTTTACGCTGACCGACTGCGTGGTTTGATTTCCACTGGTTTCTTTCGCCGATGGTGTTTCTTTCTGCGGTTTACGCTGACCGACTGCGTGGTTTGATTTCCACTGGTTTCTTTCGCCGATGGTGTTTCTTTCTGCCGTTTACGCTGACCGACTGCGTGGTTTGATTTCCACTTGTTTCTTTCTGTGGTTGTGTCTCTTTCTTTCGTTGACGCTGACCGACTTCGTTGTTTGATTTCCACTGGTTTCTTTCGCCGATGGTGTTTCTTTCTGCGGTTTACGCTGACCGACTGCGTGGTTTGATTTCCACTTGTTTCTTTCTGTGGTTGTGTCTCTTTCTTTCGTTGACGCTGACCGACTTCGTTGTTTGATTTCCACTGGTTTCTTTAGCCGGTGGTGTTTCTTTCTGCGGTTTACGCTGACCGACTGCGTGGTTTGATTTCCACTTGTTTCTTTCTGTGGTTGTGTCTCTTTCTTTTGTTGACGCTGACCGACTTCGTTGTTTGATTTCCACTGGTTTCTTTCGCCGATGGTGTTTCTTTCTGCGGTTTACGCTGACCGACTGCGTGGTTTGATTTCCACTTGTTTCTTTCTGTGGTTGTGTCTCTTTCTTTCGTTGACGCTGACCGACTTCGTTGTTTGATTTCCACTGGTTTCTTTCGCCGATGGTGTTTCTTTCTGCGGTTTACGCTGACCGACTGCGTGGTTTGATTTCCACTTGTTTCTTTCTGTGGTTGTGTCTCTTTCTTTCGTTGACGCTGACCGACTTCGTTGTTTGATTTCCACTGGTTTCTTTCGCCGATGGTGTTTCTTTCTGCGGTTTACGCTGACCGACTGCGTGGTTTGATTTCCACTTGTTTCTTTCTGTGGTTGTGTCTCTTTCTTTCGTTGACGCTGACCGACTTCGTTGTTTGATTTCCACTGGTTTCTTTCGCCGATGGTGTTTCTTTCTGCGGTTTACGCTGACCGACTGCGTGGTTTGATTTCCACTTGTTTCTTTCTGTGGTTGTGTCTCTTTCTTTCGTTGACGCTGACCGACTTCGTTGTTTGATTTCCACTGGTTTCTTTCGCCGATGGTGTTTCTTTCTGCGGTTTACGCTGACCGACTGCGTGGTTTGATTTCCACTTGTTTCTTTCTGTGGTTGTGTCTCTTTCTTTCGTTGACGCTGACCGACTTCGTTGTTTGATTTCCACTGGTTTCTTTCGCCGATGGTGTTTCTTTCTGCGGTTTACGCTGACCGACTGCGTGGTTTGATTTCCACTTGTTTCTTTCTGTGGTTGTGTCTCTTTCTTTCGTTGACGCTGACCGACTTCGTTGTTTGATTTCCACTGGTTTCTTTCGCCGATGGTGTTTCTTTCTGCGGTTTACTCTGACCGACTGCGTGGTTTGATTTCCACTTGTTTCTTTCTGTGGTTGTGTCTCTTTCTTTCGTTGACGCTGACCGACTTCGTTGTTTGATTTCCACTGGTTTCTTTCGCCGATGGTGTTTCTTTCTGCGGTTTACGCTGACCGACTGCGTGGTTTGATTTCCACTTGTTTCTTTCTGTGGTTGTGTCTCTTTCTTTCGTTGACGCTGACCGACTTCGTTGTTTGATTTCCACTGGTTTCTTTCGCCGATGGTGTTTCTTTCTGCGGTTTACGCTGACCGACTGCGTGGTTTGATTTCCACTTGTTTCTTTCTGTGGTTGTGTCTCTTTCTTTCGTTGACGCTGACCGACTTCGTTGTTTGATTTCCACTGGTTTCTTTCGCCGATGGTGTTTCTTTCTGCGGTTTACGCTGACCGACTGCGTGGTTTGATTTCCACTTGTTTCTTTCTGTGGTTGTGTCTCTTTCTTTCGTTGACGCTGACCGACTTCGTTGTTTGATTTCCACTGGTTTCTTTCGCCGATGGTGTTTCTTTCTGCGGTTTACGCTGACCGACTGCGTGGTTTGATTTCCACTGGTTTCTTTCGCCGATGGTGTTTCTTTCTGCGGTTTACGCTGACCGACTGCGTGGTTTGATTTCCACTGGCTTCTTTCGCCGATGGTGTTTCTTTCTGCGGTTTACGCTGACCGACTGCGTGGTTTGATTTCCACTTGTTTCTTTCTGTGGTTGTGTCTCTTTCTTTCGTTGACGCTGACCGACTTCGTTGTTTGATTTCCACTGGTTTCTTTCGCCGATGGTGTTTCTTTCTGCGGTTTACGCTGACCTACTGCGTGGTTTGATTTCCACTTGTTTCTTTCTGTGGTTGTGTCTCTTTCTTTCGTTGACGCTGACCGACTTCGTTGTTTGATTTCCACTGGTTTCTTTCGCCGATGGTGTTTCTTTCTGCGGTTTACGCTGACCGACTGCGTGGTTTGATTTCCACTTGTTTCTTTCTGTGGTTGTGTCTCTTTCTTTCGTTGACGCTGACCGACTTCGTTGTTTGATTTCCACTGGTTTCTTTCGCCGATGGTGTTTCTTTCTGCGGTTTACGCTGACCGACTGCGTGGTTTGATTTCCACTTGTTTCTTTCTGTGGTTGTGTCTCTTTCTTTCGTTGACGCTGACCGACTTCGTTGTTTGATTTCCACTGGTTTCTTACGCCGATGGTGTTTCTTTCTGCGGTTTACGCTGACCGACTGCGTGGTTTGATTTCCACTGGTTTCTTTCGCCGATGGTGTTTCTTTCTGCGGTTTACGCTGACCGACTGCGTGGTTTGATTTCCACTGGTTTCTTTCGCCGATGGTGTTTCTTTCTGCGGTTTACGCTGACCGACTGCGTGGTTTGATTTCCACTGGTTTCTTTCGCCGATGGTGTTTCTTTCTGCGGTTTACGCTGACCGACTGCGTGGTTTGATTTCCACTGGTTTCTTTCGCCGATGGTGTTTCTTTCTGCGGTTTACGCTGACCGACTTCGTTGTTTGATTTCCACTGGTTTCTTTCGCCGATGGTGTTTCTTTCTGCGGTTTACGCTGACCGACTGCGTGGTTTGATTTCCACTTCTTTCTTTCTGTGGTTGTGTCTCTTTCTTTCGTTGACGCTGACCGACTTCGTTGTTTGATTTCCACTGGTTTCTTTCGCCGATGGTGTTTCTTTCTGCGGTTTACGCTGACCGACTGCGTGGTTTGATTTCCACTTGTTTCTTTCTGTGGTTGTGTCTCTTTCTTTCGTTGACGCTGACCGACTTCGTTGTTTGATTTCCACTGGTTTCTCTCGCCGATGGTGTTTCTTTCTGCGGTTTACGCTGACCGACTGCGTGGTTTGATTTCCACTGGTTTCTTTCGCCGATGGTGTTTCTTTCTGCGGTTTACGCTGACCGACTGCGTGGTTTGATTTCCACTGGTTTCTTTCGCCGATGGTGTTTCTTTCTGCGGTTTACGCTGACCGACTTCGTTGTTTGATTTCCACTGGTTTCTTTCGCCGATGGTGTTTCTTTCTGCGGTTTACGCTGACCGACTGCGTGGTTTGATTTCCACTTGTTTCTTTCTGTGGTTGTGTCTCTTACTTTCGTTGACGCTGACCGACTTCGTTGTTTGATTTCCACTGGTTTCTTTCGCCGATGGTGTTTCTTTCTGCGGTTTACGCTGACCGACTGCGTGGTTTGATTTCCACTTGTTTCTTTCTGTGGTTGTGTCTCTTTCTTTCGTTGACGCTGACCGACTTCGTTGTTTGATTTCCACTGGTTTCTTTCGCCGATGGTGTTTCTTTCTGCGGTTTACGCTGACCGACTGCGTGGTTTGATTTCCACTTGTTTCTTTCTGTGGTTGTGTCTCTTTCTTTCGTTGACGCTGACCGACTTCGTTGTTTAATTTCGACTGGTTTCTTTCGCCGATGGTGTTTCTTTCTGCGGTTTACGCTGACCGACTGCGTGGTTTGATTTCCACTTGTTTCTTTCTGTGGTTGTGTCTCTTTCTTTCGTTGACGCTGACCGACTTCGTTGTTTGATTTCCACTGGTTTCTTTCGCCGATGGTGTTTCTTTCTGCGGTTTACGCTGACCGACTGCGTGGTTTGATTTCCACTTGTTTCTTTCTGTGGTTGTGTCTCTTTCTTTCGTTGACGCTGACCGACTTCGTTGTTTGATTTCCACTGGTTTCTTTCGCCGATGGTGTTTCTTTCTGCGGTTTACGCTGACCGACTGCGTGGTTTGATTTCCACTTGTTTCTTTCTGTGGTTGTGTCTCTTTCTTTCGTTGACGCTGACCGACTTCGTTGTTTAATTTCGACTGGTTTCTTTCGCCGATGGTGTTTCTTTCTGCGGTTTACGCTGACCGACTGCGTGGTTTGATTTCCACTTGTTTCTTTCTGTGGTTGTGTCTCTTTCTTTCGTTGACGCTGACCGACTTCGTTGTTTGATTTCCACTGGTTTCTTTCGCCGATGGTGTTTCTTTCTGCGGTTTACGCTGACCGACTGCGTGGTTTGATTTCCACTTGTTTCTTTCTGTGGTTGTGTCTCTTTCTTTCGTTGACGCTGACCGACTTCGTTGTTTGATTTCCACTGGTTTCTTTCGCCGATGGTGTTTCTTTCTGCGGTTTACGCTGACCGACTGCGTGGTTTGATTTCCACTGGTTTCTTTCGCCGATGGTGTTTCTTTCTGCGGTTTACGCTGACCGACTGCGTGGTTTGATTTCCACTGGCTTCTTTCGCCGATGGTGTTTCTTTCTGCGGTTTACGCTGACCGACTGCGTGGTTTGATTTCCACTTGTTTCTTTCTGTGGTTGTGTCTCTTTCTTTCGTTGACGCTGACCGACTTCGTTGTTTGATTTCCACTGGTTTCTTTCGCCGATGGTGTTTCTTTCTGCGGTTTACGCTGACCGACTGCGTGGTTTGATTTCCACTTGTTTCTTTCTGTGGTTGTGTCTCTTTCTTTCGTTGACGCTGACCGACTTCGTTGTTTGATTTCCACTGGTTTCTTTCGCCGATGGTGTTTCTTTCTGCGGTTTACGCTGACCGACTGCGTGGTTTGATTTCCACTTGTTTCTTTCTGTGGTTGTGTCTCTTTCTTTCGTTGACGCTGACCGACTTCGTTGTTTGATTTCCACTGGTTTCTTTCGCCGATGGTGTTTCTTTCTGCGGTTTACGCTGACCGACTGCGTGGTTTGATTTCCACTTGTTTCTTTCTGTGGTTGTGTCTCTTTCTTTCGTTGACGCTGACCGACTTCGTTGTTTGATTTCCACTGGTTTCTTACGCCGATGGTGTTTCTTTCTGCGGTTTACGCTGACCGACTGCGTGGTTTGATTTCCACTGGTTTCTTTCGCCGATGGTGTTTCTTTCTGCGGTTTACGCTGACCGACTGCGTGGTTTGATTTCCACTGGTTTCTTTCGCCGATGGTGTTTCTTTCTGCGGTTTACGCTGACCGACTGCGTGGTTTGATTTCCACTGGTTTCTTTCGCCGATGGTGTTTCTTTCTGCGGTTTACGCTGACCGACTGCGTGGTTTGATTTCCACTGGTTTCTTTCGCCGATGGTGTTTCTTTCTGCGGTTTACGTGACCGACCTTCGTTGTTTGATTTCCACTGGTTTCTTTCGCGATGGTGTTTCTTTCTGCGGTTTACGACTGACCCGACTGCGTGGTTTGATTTCCACTTGTTTCTTTCTGTGGTTGTGTCTCTTTCTTTCGTTGACGCTGACGACTTCGTTGGTTTGATTTCCACTGGTTTCTCTCGCCGATGGTGTTTTCTTTCTGCGGTTTACGCTGACCGACTGCGTGGTTTGATTTCCACTTGTTTCTTTCTGTGGTGTGTCTCTTTCTTCTGTTGACGTGACCGACTTCGTTGTTTGATTTCACTGGTTTCTCTCGCCGATGGTGTTTCTTCTGCGGTTTACGCTGACCGACTGCGTGGTTTGATTTCCACTGGTTTCTTTCTCGATGGTATGTCTTCTTTCTGCGGTTTACGCTGACCGACTTCGTTGTTTGATTTCCACTGGTTTCTTTCGCCGATGGTGTTTCTTTCTGCGGTTTACGCTGACCGACTGCGTGGTTTGATTTCCACTTGTTTCTTTCTGTGGTTGTGTCTCTTTCTTTCGTTGACGCTGACCGACTTCGTTGTTTGATTTCCACTGGTTTCTTTCGCCGATGGTGTTTCTTTCTGCGGTTTACGCTGACCGACTGCGTGGTTTGATTTCCACTTGTTTCTTTCTGTGGTTGTGTCTCTTTCTTTCGTTGACGCTGACCGACTTCGTTGTTTGATTTCCACTGGTTTCTTTCGCCGATGGTGTTTCTTTCTGCGGTTTACGCTGACCGACTGCGTGGTTTGATTTCCACTTGTTTCTTTCTGTGGTTGTGTCTCTTTCTTTCGTTGACGCTGACCGACTTCGTTGTTTGATTTCCACTGGTTTCTTTCGCCGATGGTGTTTCTTTCTGCGGTTTACGCTGACCGACTGCGTGGTTTGATTTCCACTTGTTTCTTTCTGTGGTTGTGTCTCTTTCTTTCGTTGACGCTGACCGACTTCGTTGTTTGATTTCCACTGGTTTCTTTCGCCGATGGTGTTTCTTTCTGCGGTTTACGCTGACCGACTGCGTGGTTTGATTTCCACTTGTTTCTTTCTGTGGTTGTGTCTCTTTCTTTCGTTGACGCTGACCGACTTCGTTGTTTGATTTCCACTGGTTTCTTTCGCCGATGGTGTTTCTTTCTGCGGTTTACGCTGACCGACTGCGTGGTTTGATTTCCACTTGTTTCTTTCTGTGGTTGTGTCTCTTTCTTTCGTTGACGCTGACCGACTTCGTTGTTTAATTTCGACTGGTTTCTTTCGCCGATGGTGTTTCTTTCTGCGGTTTACGCTGACCGACTGCGTGGTTTGATTTCCACTTGTTTCTTTCTGTGGTTGTGTCTCTTTCTTTCGTTGACGCTGACCGACTTCGTTGTTTGATTTCCACTGGTTTCTTTCGCCGATGGTGTTTCTTTCTGCGGTTTACGCTGACCGACTGCGTGGTTTGATTTCCACTTGTTTCTTTCTGTGGTTGTGTCTCTTTCTTTCGTTGACGCTGACCGACTTCGTTGTTTGATTTCCACTGGTTTCTTTCGCCGATGGTGTTTCTTTCTGCGGTTTACGCTGACCGACTGCGTGGTTTGATTTCCACTTGTTTCTTTCTGTGGTTGTGTCTCTTTCTTTCGTTGACGCTGACCGACTTCGTTGTTTAATTTCGACTGGTTTCTTTCGCCGATGGTGTTTCTTTCTGCGGTTTACGCTGACCGACTGCGTGGTTTGATTTCCACTTGTTTCTTTCTGTTGTTGTGTCTCTTTCTTTCGTTGACGCTGACCGACTTCGTTGTTTGATTTCCACTGGTTTCTTTCGCCGATGGTGTTTCTTTCTGCGGTTTACGCTGACCGACTGCGTGGTTTGATTTCCACTTGTTTCTTTCTGTGGTCGTGTCTCTTTCTTTCGTTGACGCTGACCGACTTCGTTGTTTGATTTCCACTGGTTTCTTTCGCCGATGGTGTTTCTTTCTGCGGTTTACGCTGACCGACTGCGTGGTTTGATTTCCACTTGTTTCTTTCTGTGGTCGTGTCTCTTTCTTTCGTTGACGCTGACCGACTTCGTTGTTTGATTTCCACTGGTTTCTTTCGCCGATGGTGTTTCTTTCTGCGGTTTACGCTGACCGACTGCGTGGTTTGATTTCCACTTGTTTCTTTCTGTGGTTGTGTCTCTTTCTTTCGTTGACGCTGACCGACTTCGTTGTTTGATTTCCACTGGTTTCTTTCGCCGATGGTGTTTCTTTCTGCGGTTTACGCTGACCGACTGCGTGGTTTGATTTCCACTTGTTTCTTTCTGTGGTCGTGTCTCTTTCTTTCGTTGACGCTGACCGACTTCGTTGTTTGATTTCCACTGGTTTCTTTCGCCGATGGTGTTTCTTTCTGCGGTTTACGCTGACCGACTGCGTGGTTTGATTTCCACTTGTTTCTTTCTGTGGTTGTGTCTCTTTCTTTCGTTGACGCTGACCGACTTCGTTGTTTGATTTCCACTGGTTTCTTTCGCCGATGGTGTTTCTTTCTGCGGTTTACGCTGACCGACTGCGTGGTTTGATTTCCACTTGTTTCTTTCTGTGGTCGTGTCTCTTTCTTTCGTTGACGCTGACCGACTTCGTTGTTTGATTTCCACTGGTTTCTTTCGCCGATGGTGTTTCTTTCTGCGGTTTACGCTGACCGACTGCGTGGTTTGATTTCCACTTGTTTCTTTCTGTGGTCGTGTCTCTTTCTTTCGTTGACGCTGACCGACTTCGTTGTTTGATTTCCACTGGTTTCTTTCGCCGATGGTGTTTCTTTCTGCGGTTTACGCTGACCGACTGCGTGGTTTGATTTCCACTTGTTTCTTTCTGTGGTTGTGTCTCTTTCTTTCGTTGACGCTGACCGACTTCGTTGTTTGATTTCCACTGGTTTCTTTCGCCGATGGTGTTTCTTTCTGCGGTTTACGCTGACCGACTGCGTGGTTTGATTTCCACTTGTTTCTTTCTGTGGTCGTGTCTCTTTCTTTCGTTGACGCTGACCGACTTCGTTGTTTGATTTCCACTGGTTTCTTTCGCCGATGGTGTTTCTTTCTGCGGTTTACGCTGACCGACTGCGTGGTTTGATTTCCACTTGTTTCTTTCTGTGGTTGTGTCTCTTTCTTTCGTTGACGCTGACCGACTTCGTTGTTTGATTTCCACTGGTTTCTTTCGCCGATGGTGTTTCTTTCTGCGGTTTACGCTGACCGACTGCGTGGTTTGATTTCCACTTGTTTCTTTCTGTGGTCGTGTCTCTTTCTTTCGCTGACGCTGACCGACTTCGTTGTTTGATTTCCACTGGTTTCTTTCGCCGATGGTGTTTCTTTCTGCGGTTTACGCTGACCGACTGCGTGGTTTGATTTCCACTTGTTTCTTTCTGTGGTTGTGTCTCTTTCTTTCGTTGACGCTGACCGACTTCGTTGTTTGATTTCCACTGGTTTCTTTCGCCGATGGTGTTTCTTTCTGCGGTTTACGCTGACCGACTGCGTGGTTTGATTTCCACTTGTTTCTTTCTGTGGTCGTGTCTCTTTCTTTCGTTGACGCTGACCGACTTCGTTGTTTGATTTCCACTGGTTTCTTTCGCCGATGGTGTTTCTTTCTGCGGTTTACCCTGACCGACTGCGTGGTTTGATTTCCACTTGTTTCTTTCTGTGGTCGTGTCTCTTTCTTTCGTTGACGCTGACCGACTTCGTTGTTTGATTTCCACTGGTTTCTTTCGCCGATGGTGTTTCTTTCTGCGGTTTACGCTGACCGACTGCGTGGTTTGATTTCCACTTGTTTCTTTCTGTGGTCGTGTCTCTTTCTTTCGTTGACGCTGACCGACTTCGTTGTTTGATTTCCACTGGTTTCTTTCGCCGATGGTGTTTCTTTCTGGGGTTGACGCTGGCCGACTACGGGTTTTATTTCACTTGTTTCTTTCTGTGGTCGTGTCTCTTTCTTTCGCTGACGCTGACCGACTTCGTTGTTTGATTTCCACTGGTTTCTTTCGCCGATGGTGTTTCTTTCTGCGGTTTACGCTGACCGACTGTGTGGTTTGATTTCCACTTGTTTCTTTCTGTGGTTGTGTCTCTTTCTTTCGTTGACGCTGACCGACTTCGTTGTTTGATTTCCACTGGTTTCTTTCGCCGATGGTGTTTCTTTCTGCGGTTTACGCTGACCGACTGCGTGGTTTTGATTTCCACTTGTTTCTTTCTGTGGTCGTGTCTCTTTCTTTCGTTGACGCTGACCGACTTCGTTGTTTGATTTCCACTGGTTTCTTTCGCCGATGGTGTTTCTTTCTGCGGTTTACGCTGACCGACTGCGTGGTTTGATTTCCACTTGTTTCTTTCTGTGGTTGTGTCTCTTTCTTTCGTTGACGCTGACCGACTTCGTTGTTTGATTTCCACTGGTTTCTTTCGCCGATGGTGTTTCTTTCTGCGGTTTACGCTGACCGACTGCGTGGTTTGATTTCCACTTGTTTCTTTCTGTGGTTGTGTCTCTTTCTTTCGTTGACGCTGACCGACTTCGTTGTTTGATTTCCACTGGTTTCTTTCGCCGATGGTGTTTCTTTCTGCGGTTTACGCTGACCGACTGCGTGGTTTGATTTCCACTTGTTTCTTTCTGTGGTCGTGTCTCTTTCTTTCGTTGACGCTGACCGACTTCGTTGTTTGATTTCCACTGGTTTCTTTCGCCGATGGTGTTTCTTTCTGCGGTTTACGCTGACCGACTGCGTGGTTTGATTTCCACTTGTTTCTTTCTGTGGTTGTGTCTCTTTCTTTCGCTGACGCTGACCGACTTCGTTGTTTGTTTTCCACTGGTTTCTTTCGCCGATGGTGTTTCTTTCTGCGGTTTACGCTGACCGACTGCGTGGTTTGATTTCCACTTGTTTCTTTCTGTGGTTGTGTCTCTTTCTTTCGCTGACGCTGACCGACTTCGTTGTTTGATTTCCACTGGTTTCTTTCGCCGATGGTGTTTCTTTCTGCGGGTTTACGCTGACCGACTGCGTGGTTTGATTTCCACTGGTTTCTTTCTGTGGTCGTGTCTCTTTCTTTCGTTGACGCTGACCGACTTCGTTGTTGATTTCCACTGGTTTCTTTCGCCGATGGTGTTTCTTTCTGCGGTTTACGCTGACCGACTGCGTGGTTTGATTTCCGCTTGTTTCTTTCTGTGGTCGTGTCTCTTTCTTTCGCTGACGCTGACCGACTTCGTTGTTTGATTTCCACTGGTTTCTTTCGCCGATAGTGTTTCTTTCTGGGGTTGACGCTGGCCGACTACGGGTTTTATTTCCACTTGTTTCTTTCTGTGGTCGTGTCTCTTTCTTTCGCTGACGCTGACCGACTTCGTTGTTTGATTTCCACTGATTTCTTTCGCCGATACTGTTTCTTTCTGCGGTTGACGCTGACCGACTGCGTGGTTTGATTTTCACTGATTTCTTTCTGTGGTCGTGTCTCTTTCTTTCGTTGACGCTGACCGACTTCGTTGTTTGATTTCCACTGATTTCTTTCGCCGATAGTGTTTCTTTCTGCGGTTGACGCTGACCGACTGCGTGATTGATTTTCACTGATTTCTTTTTGTGGTCGTGTCTCTTTCTTTCGTTGACGCTGACCGACTTCGTTGTTTGATTTCCACTGATTTCTTTCGCCGATAGTGTTTCTTTCTGCGGTGACGCTGACCGACTGCGTGGTTTGATTTTCACTGATTTCGTTCTGTGGTCGTGTCTCTTTTTTTTCGTTGACGCTGACCGACTTCGTTGTTTGATTTCCACTGGTTTCTTTCGCCGATAGTGTTTCTTTCTGCGGTTGACGCTGGCCGACTACGGGTTTTATTTCCACTTGTTTCTTTCTGTGGTCGTGTCTCTTTCTTTCGCTGACGCTGACCGACTTCGTTGTTTGATTTCCACTGGTTTCTTTCGCCGATAGTGTTTCTTTCTGCGGTTGACGCTGACCGACAGAGTGGTTTGATTTTCACTGATTTCTTTCTGTGGTCGTGTCTCTTTCTTTCGTTGACGCTGACCGACTTCGTTGTTTGATTTCCACTGGTTTCTTTCGCCGATGGTGTTTCTTTCTGCGGTTTACGCTGACCGACTGCGTGGTTTGATTTCCACTGGTTTCTTTCCGTGGTCGTGTCTCTTTCTTTCGTTGACGCTGACCGATTCGTTGTTTGATTTCCACTGGTTTCTATCGCCGATAGTGTTTCTTTCTGCAGTTTACACTGACCGACAGAGTGGTTTGATTTTCACTGATTTCTTTCTGGTGGTCGTGTCTCTTTCTTTCGTTGACGCTGACCGACTTCGTTGTTTGATTTCCACTGGTTTCTTTCGCCGATGGTGTTTCTTTCTGCGGTTTACGCTGACCGACTGCGTGGTTTGATTTCCACTGGTTTCTTTCTGTGGTCGTGTCTCTTTCTTTCGTTGACGCTGACCGATTCGTTGTTTGATTTCCACTGGTTTCTATCATCGATAGTGTTTCTTTCTGCGGTTGACGCTGACCGATTGCGTGGTTTGATTTTCACTGATTTCTTTCTGTGGTCGTGTCTCTTTCTTTCGTTGACGCTGACCGACTTCGTTGTTTATTTCCACTGGTTTCTTTCGCCGATGGTGTTTCTTTCTGCGGTTTACGCTGACCGACTGCGTGGTTTGATTTCCACTTGTTTCTTTCTGTGGTCGTGTCTCTTTCTTTCGCTGACGCTGACCGACTTCGTTGTTTGATTTCCACTGGTTTCTTTCGCCGATGGTGTTTCTTTCTGCGGTTTACGCTGACCGACTGCGTGGTTTGATTTCCACTGGTTTCTTTCTGTGGTCGTGTCTCTTTCTTTCGTTGACGCTGACCGACTTCGTTGTTTGATTTCCACTGGTTTCTTTCGCCGATAGTGTTTCTTTCTGCGGTTTACGCTGACCGACTGCGTGGTTTGATTTCCGCTTGTTTCTTTCTGTGGTCGTGTCTCTTTCTTTCGCTGACGCTGACCGACTTCGTTGTTTGATTTCCACTGGTTTCTTTCGCCGATAGTGTTTCTTTCTGGGGTTGACGCTGGCCGACTACGGGTTTTATTTCCACTTGTTTCTTTCTGTGGTCGTGTCTCTTTCTTTTGCTGACGCTGACCGACTTCGTTGTTTGATTTCCACTGATTTCTTTCGCCGATAGTGTTTCTTTCTGCGGTTGACGCTGACCGACTGCGTGGTTTGATTTTCACTGATTTCTTTCTGTGGTCGTGTCTCTTTCTTTCGTTGACGCTGACCGACTTCGTTGTTTGATTTCCACTGGTTTCTTTCGCCGATGGTGTTTCTTTCTGCGGTTTACGCTGACCGACTGCGTGGTTTGATTTCCACTTGTTTCTTTCTGTGGTCGTGTCTCTTTCTTTCGCTGACGCTGACCGACTTCGTTGTTTGATTTCCACTGGTTTCTTTCGCCGATAGTGTTTCTTTCTGCGGTTGACGCTGACCGACTGCGTGGTTTGATTTTCACTGATTTCTTTCTGTGGTCGTGTCTCTTTCTTTCGTTGACGCTGACCGACTTCGTTGTTTGATTTCCACTGGTTTCTTTCGCCGATGGTGTTTCTTTCTGCGGTTTACGCTGACCGACTGCGTGGTTTGATTTCCACTGGTTTCTTCTGTGGTCGTGTCTCTTCTTTCGTTGACGCTGACCGATTCGTTGTTTGATTTCCACTGTTTCTATCGCCGATAGTGTTTCTTTCTGCGGTTGACGCTGGCCGACTACGTGGCTTGATTTCCACTTGTTTCTTTCTGTGGTCGTGTCTCTTTCTTTCGCTGACGCTGACCGACTTCGTTGTTTGATTTCCACTGGTTTCTTTCGCCGATAGTGTTTCTTTCTGCGGTTGACACTGACCGACTGCGTGGTTTGATTTTCACTGATTTCGTTCTGTGGTCGTGTCTCTTTTTTTTGTTGACGCTGACCGACTTCGTTGTTTGATTTCCACTGGTTTCTTTCGCCGATGGTGTTTCTTTCTGCGGTTTACGCTGACCGACTGCGTGGTTTGATTTCCACTGGTTTCTTTCTGTGGTCGTGTCTCTTTCTTTCGTTGACGCTGACCGATTCGTTGTTTGATTTCCACTGGTTTCTATCGCCGATAGTGTTTCTTTCTGCAGTTTACACTGACCGACAGAGTGGTTTGATTTTCACTGATTTCTTTCTGTGGTCGTGTCTCTTTCTTTCGTTGACGCTGACCGACTTCGTTGTTTGATTTCCACTGGTTTCTTTCGCCGATGGTGTTTCTTTCTGCGGTTTACGCTGACCGACTGCGTGGTTTGATTTCCACTGGTTTCTTTCTGTGGTCGTGTCTCTTTCTTTCGTTGACGCTGACCGATTCGTTGTTTGATTTCCACTGGTTTCTATCATCGATAGTGTTTCTTTCTGCGGTTGACGCTGACCGACTGCGTGGTTTGATTTTCACTGATTTCTTTCTGTGGTCGTGTCTCTTTCTTTCGTTGACGCTGACCGACTTCGTTGTTTGATTTCCACTGGTTTCTTCGCCGATAGTGTTTCTTTCTGCGGTTTACGCTGACCGACTGCGTGGTTTGATTTCCGCTTGTTTCTTTCTGTGGTCGTGTCTCTTTCTTTCGCTGACGCTGACCGACCTCGTTGTTTGATTTCCACTGGTTTCTTTCGCCGATAGTGTTTCTTTCTGGGGTTGACGCTGGCCGACTACGGGTTTTATTTCCACTTGTTTCTTTCTGTGGTCGTGTCTCTTTCTTTCGTTGACGCTGACCGACTTCGTTGTTTGATTTCCACTGGTTTCTTTCGCCGATGGTGTTTCTTTCTGCGGTTTACGCTGACCGACTTGCGTGGTTTGATTTCCACTTGTTTCTTTCTGTGGTCGTGTCTCTTTCTTTCGCTGACGCTGACCGACTTCGTTGTTTGATTTCCACTGGTTTCTTTCGCCGATAGTGTTTCTTTCTGCGGTTGACGCTGACCGACTTGCGTGGTTTGATTTTCACTGATTTCTTTCTGTGGTCGTGTCTCTTTCTTTCGTTGACGCTGACCGACTTCGTTGTTTGATTTCCACTGGTTTCTTTCGCCGATGGTGTTTCTTTCTGCGGTTTACGCTGACCGACTGCGTGGTTTGATTTCCACTGGTTTCTTTCTGTGGTCGTGTCTCTTTCTTTCGTTGACGCTGACCGATTCGTTGTTTGATTTCCATGGTTTTTATCGCCGATAGTGTTTCTTTCTGCGGTTGACGCTGGCCGACTACGTGGCTTGATTTCCACTGTTTCTTTCTGTGGTCGTGTCTCTTTCTTTCGCTGACGCTGACCGACTTCGTTGTTTGATTTCCACTGGTTTCTTTCGCCGATAGTGTTTCTTTCTGCGGTTGACGCTGACCGACTGCATGGTTTGATTTTCACTGATTTCGTTCTGTGGTCGTGTCTCTTTTTTTCGTTGACGCTGACCGACTTCGTTGTTTGATTTCCACTGGTTTCTTTCGCCGATAGTGTTTCTTTCTGCGGTTGACGCTGGCCGACTACGGGTTTTATTTCCACTTGTTTCTTTCTGTGGTCGTGTCTCTTTCTTTCGCTGACGCTGACCGACTTCGTTGTTTGATTTCCACTGGTTTCTTTCGCCGATAGTGTTTCTTTTTGCGGTTGACGCTGACCGACAGAGTGGTTTGATTTTCACTGATTTCTTTCTGTGGTCGTGTCTCTTTCTTTCGTTGACGCTGACCGACTTCGTTGTTTGATTTCCACTGGTTTCTTTCGCCGATGGTGTTTCTTTCTGCGGTTTACGCTGACCGACTGCGTGGTTTGATTTCCACTGGTTTCTTTCTGTGGTCGTGTCTCTTTCTTTCGTTGACGCTGACCGATTCGTTGTTTGATTTCCACTGGTTTCTATCATCGATAGTGTTTCTTTCTGCAGTTTACACTGACCGACTGCGTGGTTTGATTTCCACTGGTTTCTTTCTGTGGTCATGTCTCTTTCTTTCGTTGACGCTGACCGATTGGTTGTTTGATTTCCACTGGTTTCTTTCGCCTATGGTGTTTCTGCGGTTGACGCTGGCCGACTACGGGTTTTATTTCCACTTGTTTCTTTCTGTGGTCGTGTCTCTTTCTTTCGCTGACGCTGACCGACTTCGTTGTTTGATTTCCACTGGTTTCTTTCGCCGATAGTGTTTCTTTCTTCGGTTGACGCTGACCGACTGCGTGGTTTGATTTTCACTGATTTCTTTCTGTGGTCGTGTCTCTTTCTTTCGTTGACGCTGACCGACTTCGTTGTTTAATTTCCACTGGTTTCTTTCGCCGATGGTGTTTCTTTCTGCGGTTTACGCTGACCGACTGCGTGGTTTGATTTCCACTTGTTTCTTTCTGTGGTCGTGTCTCTTTCTTTCGCTGACGCTGACCGACATCGTTGTTTGATTTCCACTGGTTTCTTTCGCCGATGTTGTTTCTTTCTGCGGTTTACGCTGACCGACTGCGTGGTTTGATTTCCACTGGTTTCTTTCTGTGGTCGTGTCTCTTTCTTTCGTTGACGCTGACCGACTTCGTTGTTTGATTTCCACTGGTTTCTTTCGCCGATGGTGTTTCTTTCTGCGGTTTACGCTGACCGACTGCGTGGTTTGATTTCCGCTTGTTTCTTTCTGTGGTCGTGTCTCTTTCTTTCGCTGACGCTGACCGACTTCGTTGTTTGATTTCCACTGGTTTCTTTCGCCGATAGTGTTTCTTTCTGGGGTTGACGCTGGCCGACTACGGGTTTTATTTCCACTTGTTTCTTTCTGTGGTCGTGTCTCTTTCTTTCGCTGACGCTGACCGACTTCGTTGTTTGATTTCCACTGATTTCTTTCGCCGATAGTGTTTCTTTCTGCGGTTGACGCTGACCGACTGCGTGGTTTGATTTTCACTGATTTCTTTCTGTGGTCGTGTCTCTTTCTTTCGTTGACGCTGACCGACTTCGTTGTTTGATTTCCACTGATTTCTTTCGCCGATAGTGTTTCTTTCTGCGGTTGACGCTGACCGACTGCGTGGTTTGATTTTCACTGATTTCTTTCTGTGGTCGTGTCTCTTTCTTTCGTTGACGCTGACCGATTCGTTGTTTGATTTCCACTGGTTTCTATCGCCGATAGTGTTTCTTTCTGCAGTTTACACTGACCGACTGCGTGGTTTGATTTCCACTGGTTTCTTTCTGTGGTCATGTCTCTTTCTTTCGTTGACGCTGACCGATTGGTTGTTTGATTTCCACTGGTTTCTTTCGCCGATAGTGTTTCTTTCTGGGGTTGACGCTGGCCGACTACGGGTTTTATTTCCACTTGTTTCTTTCTGTGGTCGTGTCTCTTTCTTTCGCTGACGCTGACCGACTTCGTTGTTTGATTTCCACTGATTTCTTTCGCCGATAGTGTTTCTTTCTGCGGTTGACGCTGGCCGACTACGGGTTTTATTTCCACTTGTTTCTTTCTGTGGTCGTGTCTCTTTCTTTCGCTGACGCTGACCGACTTCGTTGTTTGATTTCCACTGGTTTCTTTCGCCGATAGTGTTTCTTTCTGCGGTTGACGCTGACCGACTGCGTGGTTTGATTTTCACTGATTTCTTTCTGTGGTCGTGTCTCTTTCTTTCGTTGACGCTGACCGACTTCGTTGTTTGATTTCCACTGGTTTCTTTCGCCGATGGTGTTTCTTTCTGCGGTTTACGCTGACCGACTGCGTGGTTTGATTTCCACTTGTTTCTTTCTGTGGTCGTGTCTCTTTCTTTCGCTGACGCTGACCGACTTCGTTGTTTGATTTCCACTGGTTTCTTTCGCCGATGGTGTTTCTTTCTGCGGTTTACGCTGACCGACTGCGTGGTTTGATTTCCACTGGTTTCTTTCTGTGGTCGTGTCTCTTTCTTTCGTTGACGCTGACCGACTTCGTTGTTTGATTTCCACTGGTTTCTTTCGCCGATGGTGTTTCTTTCTGCGGTTTACGCTGACCGACTGCGTGGTTTGATTTCCGCTTGTTTCTTTCTGTGGTCGTGTCTCTTTCTTTCGCTGACGCTGACCGACTTCGTTGTTTGATTTCCACTGGTTTCTTTCGCCGATAGTGTTTCTTTCTGGGGTTGACGCTGGCCGACTACGGGTTTTATTTCCACTTGTTTCTTTCTGTGGTCGTGTCTCTTTCTTTCGCTGACGCTGACCGACTTCGTTGTTTGATTTCCACTGATTTCTTTCGCCGATAGTGTTTCTTTCTGCGGTTGACGCTGACCGACTGCGTGGTTTGATTTTCACTGATTTCTTTCTGTGGTCGTGTCTCTTTCTTTCGTTGACGCTGACCGACTTCGTTGTTTGATTTCCACTGGTTTCTTTCGCCGATGGTGTTTCTTTCTGCGGTTTACGCTGACCGACTGCGTGGTTTGATTTCCACTTGTTTCTTTCTGTGGTCGTGTCTCTTTCTTTCGCTGACGCTGACCGACTTCGTTGTTTGATTTCCACTGGTTTCTTTCGCCGATAGTGTTTCTTTCTGCGGTTTACGCTGACCGACTACGTGGTTTGATTTGCACTGGTTTCTTTCTGTGGTCGTGTCTCTTTTTTTCGTTGACGCTGACCGACTTCGTTGTTTGATTTCCACTGGTTTCTTTCGCCGATAGTGTTTCTTTCTGCGGTTGACGCTGGCCGACTACGGGTTTTATTTCCACTTGTTTCTTTCTGTGGTCGTGTCTCTTTCTTTCGCTGACGCTGACCGACTTCGTTGTTTGATTTCCACTGGTTTCTTTCGCCGATAGTGTTTCTTTCTGCGGTTTACGCTGACCGACTGCGTGGTTTGATTTCCACTGGTTTCTTTCTGTGGTCGTGTCTCTTTCTTTTGTTGACGCTGACCGATTCGTTGTTTGATTTCCACTGGTTTCTTTCGCCGATGGTGTTTCTTCCTGCGGTTGACGCTGGCCAACTACGTGGCTTGATTTCCAATTGTTTCTTTCTGTGGTCGTGTCTCTTTCTTTTGTTGACGCTGACCGACTTCGTTGTTTGATTTCCACTGGTTTATTTCGCCGATGGTGTTTCTTTCTGCGGTTGACGCTGGCCGACTACGTGGCTTGATTTCCAATTGTTTCTTTCGGTGGTCGTGTCTCTTTCTTTCGTTGACATTGACCGACTTCGTTGTTTGATTTTTACTGGTTTCTTTCTGTGGACGTGTCTCTTTCTTTCGTTGACGCTGACCGATTCGTTGTTTGATTTCCACTGGTTTCTTTCGCCGATGGTGTTTCTGCTGTTGACGCTGGCCGACTACGTGCTTTGATTAAAACTTGTTTCTTTCTGTTGTCGTGTCTCTTTCTTTCGTTGATATTGACCGAATTTGTTGTTTGATTTCCACTGGTTTCTTTCTGTGGTCGTGTCTCTTTCTTTCGTTGACGCTGACCGATTCGTTGTTTGATTTCCACTGGTTTCTTTCGCCGATGGTGTTTCTTTCTGCGGTTGACGCTTGCCGACTACGGGTTTTATTTCCACTTGTTTCTTTCTGTGGTCGTGTCTCTTTCTTTCGCTGACGCTGACCGACTTCGTTGTTTGATTTCCACAGGTTTCTTTCGCCGATAGTGTTGCTTTCTGCGGTTGACGCTGACCGACTGCGCGGTTTGATTTTCACTGATTTCTTTCTGTGGTCGTGTCTCTTTCTTTCGTTGACGCTGACCGACTTCGTTGTTTGATTTCCACTGGTTTCTTTCGCCGATGGTGTTTCTTTCTGCGGTTTACGCTGACCGACTGCGTGGTTTGATTTCCACTTGTTTCTTTTGTGGTCGTGTCTCTTTCTTTCGCTGACGCTGACCGACTTCGTTGTTTGATTTCCACTGGTTCCTTTCGCCGATGGTGTTTCTTTCTGCGGTTTACGCTGACCGACTGCGTGGTTTGATTTCCACTGGTTTCTTTCTGTGGTCGTGTCTCTTTCTTTCGTTGACGCTGACCGACTTCGTTGTTTGATTTCCACTGGTTTCTTTCGCCGATGGTGTTTCTTTCTGCGGTTTACGCTGACCGACTGTATGGTTTGATTTCCGCTTGTTTCTTTCTGTGGTCGTGTCTCTTTCTTTCGCTGACGCTGACCGACTTCGTTGTTTGATTTCCACTGGTTTCTTTCGCCGATGGTGTTTCTTTCTGCGGTTTACGCTGACCGACTGCGTGGTTTGATTTCCACTGGTTTCTTTCTGTGGTCGTGTCTCTTTCTTTCGCTGACGCTGACCGACTTCGTTGTTTGATTTCCACTGGTTTCTTTCGCCGATGGTGTTTCTTTCTGCGGTTTACGCTGACCGACTGCGTGGTTTGATTTCCACTGGTTTCTTTCTGTGGTCGTGTCTCTTTCTTTCGTTGACGCTGACCGATTGGTTGTTTGATTTCCACTGGTTTCTTTCGCCTATGGTGTTTCTGCGGTTGACGCTGGCCGACTACGGGTTTTATTTCCACTTGTTTCTTTCTGTGGTTGTGTCTCTTTCTTTCGCTGACGCTGACCGACTTCGTTGTTTGATTTCCACTGGTTTCTTTCGCCGATAGTGTTTCTTTCTGCGGTTTACGCTGACCGACTGCGTGGTTTGATTTCCACTTGTTTCTTTCTGTGGTCGTGTCTCTTTCTTTCGCTGACGCTGACCGACTTCGTTGTTTGATTTCCACTGGTTTCTTTCGCCGATGGTGTTTCTTTCTGCGGTTTACGCTGACCGACTGCGTGGTTTGATTTCCACTGGTTTCTTTCTGTGGTCGTGTCTCTTTCTTTCGTTGACGCTGACCGACTTCGTTGTTTGATTTCCACTGGTTTCTTTCGCCGATGGTGTTTCTTTCTGCGGTTTACGCTGACCGACTGCGTGGTTTGATTTCCACTTGTTTCTTTCTGTGGTCGTGTCTTTTTCTTTCGCTGACGCTGACCGACTTCGTTGTTTGATTTCCACTGGTTTCTTTCGCCGATAGTGTTTCTTTCTGCGGTTGACGCTGGCCGACTACGGGTTTTATTTCCACTTGTTTCTTTCTGTGGTCGTGTCTCTTTCTTTCGCTGATGCTGACCGACTTCGTTGTTTGATTTCCACTGGTTTCTTTCGCCGATAGTGTTTCTTTCTGCGGTTGACGCTGACCGACTGCGTGGTTTGATTTTCACTGATTTCTTTCTGTGGTCGTGTCTCTTTCTTTCGTTGACGCTGACCGACTTCGTTGTTTGATTTCCACTGGTTTCTTTCGCCGATGGTGTTTCTTTCTGCGGTTTACGCTGAACGACTGCGTGGTTTGATTTCCACTTGTTTCTTTCTGTGGTCGTGTCTCTTTCTTTCGCTGACGCTGACCGACTTCGTTGTTTGATTTCCACTGGTTTCTTTCGCCGATAGTGTTTCTTTCTGCGGTTTACGCTGACCGACTGCGTGGTTTGATTTCCACTGGTTTCTTTCTGTGGTCGTGTCTCTTTCTTTCGCTGACGCTGACCGACTTCGTTGTTTGATTTCCACTGGTTTCTTTCGCCGATAGTGTTTCTTTCTGCGGTTGACGCTGGCCGACTACGGGTTTTATTTCCACTTGTTTCTTTCTGTGGTCGTGTCTCTTTTTTTCGCTGACGCTGACCGACTTCGTTGTTTGATTTCCACTGGTTTCTTTCGCCGATAGTGTTTCTTTCTGCGGTTGACGCTGACCGACTGCGTGGTTTGATTTTCACTGATTTCTTTCTGTGGTCGTGTCTCTTTCTTTCGTTGACGCTGACCGACTTCGTTGTTTGATTTCCACTGGTTTCTTTCGCCCATGGTGTTTCTTTCTGCGGTTTACGCTGACCGACTGCGTGGTTTGATTTCCACTTGTTTCTTTCTGTGGTCGTGTCTCTTTCTTTCGCTGACGCTGACCGACTTCGTTGTTTGATTTCCACTGGTTTCTTTCGCCGATGGTGTTTCTTTCTGCGGTTTACGCTGACCGACTGCGTGGTGTTATTTCCACTGGTTTCTTTCTGTGGTCGAGTCTCTTTCTTTTGTTGACGCTGACCGATTCGTTGTTTGATTTCCACTGGTTTCTATCGCCGATAGTGTTTCTTTCTGCAGTTTACGCTGACCGACTGCGTGGCTTGATTTCCACTGGTTTCTTTCTGTGGTCGTGTCTCTTTCTTTCTTTGACGCTGGCCGACTTCGTTGTTTGATTCCCACTGGTTTCTTTCGCCGATAGTGTTTCTTTCTGCGGTTGACGCTGGCCGACTGCGTGGTTTGATTTCCACTGGTTTCTTTCTGTGGTCGTGTCTCTTTCTTTCGTTGACGCTGGCCGATTCCTTGTTTGATTTCCACTGGTTTCTTTCGCCGATAGTGTTGCTTTCTGCGGTTGACGCTGGCCGACTGCGTGGTTTGATTTTCACTGATTTCTTTCTGTGTTCGTGTCTCTTTCTTTCGTTGACGCTGACAGACTTCGTTGTTTGATTTCCACTGGTTTCTTTCGCCGATAGTGTTTCTTTCTGCGGTTGACGCTGGCCGACTGCGTGGTTTGATTTCCACTGGTTTCTTTCTGTGGTCGTGTCTCTTTCTTTCGTTGACGCTGACCGACTTCGTTGTTTGATTTCCACTGGTTTCTTTCGCCGATGGTGTTTCTTTCTGCGGTTTACGCTGACCGACTGCGTGGTTTGATTTCCACTTGTTTCTTTCTGTGGTCGTGTCTCTTTCTTTCGTTGGCGGTGACCGATTCTTTGTTTGATTTCCACTGGTTTCTTTCGCCGATAGTGTTTCTTTCTGCGGTTGACGCTGACCGACTGCGTGGCTCGATCTCCACTGGTTTCTTTCTGTGGTCGTGTCTCTTTCTTTCGTTGACGCTGACCGATTCTTTGTTTGATTTCCACTGGTTTCTTTCGCCGATAGTGTTTCTTTCTGCGGTTGACGCTGACCGACTGCGTGGCTTGATTTCCACTGGTTTCTTTCTGTGGTCGTGTCTCTTTCTTTCGTTGACGCTGACCGATTCTTTGTTTGATTTCCACTGGTTTCTTTCGCCGATAGTGTTTCTTTCTGCGGTTGACGCTGACCGACTTCGTTGTTTGATTTCCACTGGTTTCTTTCTGTGGTCGTGTCTCCTTCTTTCGTTGACGCTGACCGATTCGTTGTTTGATTTCCACTGGTTTCTTTCGCCGATAGTGTTTCTTTCTGCGGTTTACGCTGACCGACGGCGTGGTTTGATTTCCACTGGTTTCTTTCTGTGGTCGTGTCTCTTTCTATTGTTGACGCTGACCGACTTCGTTGTTTGATTTCCACTGGTTTCTTTCGCCGATGGTGTTTCTTTCTGCGGTTTACGCTGACCGACTGCGTGGTTTGATTTCCACTGGTTTCTTTCTGTGGTCGTGTCTCTTTCTTTTGTTGACGCTGACCGACTTCGTTGTTTGATTTCCACTGATTTATTTCGCCGATGGTGTTTCTTTCTGCGGTTGACGCTGACCGACTGCGTGGTTTGATTTCCACTGGTTTCTTTCTGTGGTCGTGTCTCTTTCTTTCGTTGACGCTGACCGACTTCGTTGTTTGATTTCCACTGGTTTCTTTCGCCGATGGTGTTTCTTTCTGCGGTTTACGCTGACCGACTGTGTGGTTTGATTTCCGCTTGTTTCTTTCTGTGGTCGTGTCTCTTTCTTTCGCTGACGCTGACCGACTTCGTTGTTTGATTTCCACTGGTTTCTTTCGCCGATAGTGTTTCTTTCTGGGGTTGACGCTGGCCGACTACAGGTTTTATTTCCACTTGTTTCTTTCTGTGGTCGTGTCTCTTTCTTTCGCTGACGCTGACCGACTTCGTTGTTTGATTTCCACTGGTTTCTTTCGCCGATAGTGTTTCTTTCTGCGGATTACGCTGACCGACTGCGTGGTTTGATTTGCACTGGTTTCTTTCTGTGGTCGTGTCTTTTTTTTTCGTTGACGCTGACCGACTTCGTTGTTTGATTTCCACTGGTTTCTATCGCCGTGTTTCTTTCTGCAGTTTACGCTGACCGACTGCGTGGTTTGATTTCCACTGGTTTCTTTCTGTGGTCATGTCTCTTTCTTTCGTTGACGCTGACCGATTGGTTGTTTTATTTCCACTGGTTTCTTTCGCCTATGGTGTTTCTGCGGTTGACGCTGGCCGACTACGGGTTTTATTTCCACTTGTTTCTTTCTGTGGTCGTGTCTCTTTCTTTCGCTGACGCTGACCGACTTCGTTGTTTGATTTCCACTGGTTTCTTTCGCCGATAGTGTTTCTTTCTGCGGTTTACGCTGACCGACTGCGTGGTTTGATTTCCACTTGTTTCTTTCTGTGGTCGTGTCTCTTTCTTTCGCTGACGCTGACCGACTTCGTTGTTTGATTTCCACTGGTTTCTTTCGCCGATGGTGTTTCTTTCTGCGGTTTACGCTGACCGACTGCGTGGTTTGATTTCCACTGGTTTCTTTCTGTGGTCGTGTCTCTTTCTTTCGTTGACGCTGACCGACTTCGTTGTTTGATTTCCACTGGTTTCTTTCGCCGATGGTGTTTCTTTCTGCGGTTTACGCTGACCGACTGCGTGGTTTGATTTCCACTTGTTTCTTTCTGTGGTCGTGTCTTTTTCTTTCGCTGACGCTGACCGACTTCGTTGTTTGATTTCCACTGGTTTCTTTCGCCGATAGTGTTTCTTTCTGCGGTTGACGCTGGCCGACTACGGGTTTTATTTCCACTTGTTTCTTTCTGTGGTCGTGTCTCTTTCTTTCGCTGACGCTGACCGACTTCGTTGTTTGATTTCCACTGGTTTCTTTCGCCGATAGTGTTTCTTTCTGCGGTTGACGCTGACCGACTGCGTGGTTTGATTTTCACTGATTTCTTTCTGTGGTCGTGTCTCTTTCTTTCGTTGACGCTGACCGACTTCGTTGTTTGATTTCCACTGGTTTCTTTCGCCGATGGTGTTTCTTTCTGCGGTTTACGCTGACCGACTGCGTGGTTTGATTTCCACTGGTTTCTTTCTGTGGTCGTGTCTCTTTCTTTCGTTGACGCTGACCGATTCGTTGTTTGATTTCCACTGGTTTTTATCGCCGATAGTGTTTCTTTCTGCGGTTGACGCTGACCGACTGCGTGGTTTGATTTCCACTTGTTTCTTTCTGTGGTCGTGTCTCTTTCTTTCGCTGACGCTGACCGACTTCGTTGTTTGATTTCCACTGGTTTCTTTCGCCGATAGTGTTTCTTTCTGCGGTTGACGCTGACCGACTGCGTGGTTTGATTTTCACTGATTTCTTTCTGTGGTCGTGTGTCTTTCTTTCGTTGACGCTGACCGACTTCGTTGTTTGATTTCCACTGGTTTCTTTCGCCGATGGTGTTTCTTTCTGCGGTTTACGCTGACCGACTGCGTGGTTTGATTTCCACTGGTTTCTTTCTGTGGTCGTGTCTCTTTCTTTCGTTGACGCTGACCGATTCGTTGTTTGATTTCCACTGGTTTTTATCGCCGATAGTGTTTCTTTCTGCGGTTGACGCTGGCCGACTACGTGGCTTGATTTCCACTTGTTTCTTTCTGTGGTCGTGTCTCTTTCTTTCGCTGACGCTGACCGACTTCGTTGTTTGATTTCCACTGGTTTCTTTCGCCGATAGTGTTTCTTTCTGCGGTTGACGCTGACCGACTGCGTGGTTTGATTTTCACTGATTTCGTTCTGTGGTCGTGTCTCTTTTTTTCGTTGACGCTGACCGACTTCGTTGTTTGATTTCCACTGGTTTCTTTCGCCGATAGTGTTTCTTTCTGCGGTTGACGCTGGCCGACTACGGGTTTTATTTCCACTTGTTTCTTTCTGTGGTCGTGTCTCTTTCTTTCGCTGACGCTGACCGACTTCGTTGTTTGATTTCCACTGGTTTCTTTCGCCGATAGTGTTTATTTCTGCGGTTGACGCTGACCGACAGAGTGGTTTGATTTTCACTGATTTCTTTCTGTGGTCGTGTCTCTTTCTTTCGTTGACGCTGACCGACTTCGTTGTTTGATTTCCACTGGTTTCTTTCGCCGATGGTGTTTCTTTCTGCGGTTTACGCTGACCGACTGCGTGGTTTGATTTCCACTGGTTTCATTCTGTGGTCGTGTCTCTTTCTTTCGTTGACGCTGACCGATTCGTTGTTTGATTTCCACTGGTTTCTTTCGCCTATGGTGTTTCTTTCTGCGGTTTACGCTGACAGACTGCGTGGTTTGATTTCCACTTGTTTCTTTCTGTGGTCGTGTCTCTTTCTTTCGCTGACGCTGACCGACTTCGTTGTTTGATTTCCACTGGTTTCTTTCGCCGATGGTGTTTCTTTCTGCGGTTTACGCTGACCGACTGCGTGGTTTGATTTCCACTGGTTTCTTTCTGTGGTCGTGTCTCTTTCTTTCGTTGACGCTGACCGACTTCGTTGTTTGATTTCCACTGATTTCTTTCGCCGATAGTGTTTCTTTCTGCGGTTGACGCTGACCGACTGCGTGGTTTGATTTTCACTGATTTCTTTCTGTGGTCGTGTCTCTTTCTTTCGTTGACGCTGACCGATTCGTTGTTTGATTTCCACTGGTTTCTTTCGCCTATGGTGTTTCTGCGGTTGACGCTGGCCGACTACGGGTTTTATTTCCACTTGTTTCTTTCTGTGGTCGTGTCTCTTTCTTTCGCTGACGCTGACCGACTTCGTTGTTTGATTTCCACTGGTTTCTTTCGCCGATAGTGTTTCTTTCTTCGGTTGACGCTGACCGACTGCGTGGTTTGATTTTCACTGATTTCTTTCTGTGGTCGTGTCTCTTTCTTTCGTTGACGCTGACCGACTTCGTTGTTTAATTTCCACTGGTTTCTTTCGCCGATGGTGTTTCTTTCTGCGGTTTACGCTGACCGACTGCGTGGTTTGATTTCCACTTGTTTCTTTCTGTGGTCGTGTCTCTTTCTTTCGCTGACGCTGACCGACTTCGTTGTTTGATTTCCACTGGTTTCTTTCGCCGATGGTGTTTCTTTCTGCGGTTTACGCTGACCGACTGCGTGGTTTGATTTCCACTGGTTTCTTTCTGTGGTCGTGTCTCTTTCTTTCGTTGACGCTGACCGACTTCGTTGTTTGATTTCCACTGATTTCTTTCGCCGATAGTGTTTCTTTCTGCAGTTTACACTGACCGACTGCGTGGTTTGATTTCCACTGGTTTCTTTCTGTGGTCATGTCTCTTTCTTCCGTTGACGCTGACCGATTGGTTGTTTGATTTCCACTGGTTTCTTTCGCCTATGGTGTTTCTGCGGTTGACGCTGGCCGACTACGGGTTTTATTTCCACTTGTTTCTTTCTGTGGTCGTGTCTCTTTCTTTCGCTGACGCTGACCGACTTCGTTGTTTGATTTCCACTGGTTTCTTTCGCCGATAGTGTTTCTTTCTTCGGTTGACGCTGACCGACTGCGTGGTTTGATTTTCACTGATTTCTTTCTGTGGTCGTGTCTCTTTCTTTCGTTGACGCTGACCGACTTCGTTGTTTAATTTCCACTGGTTTCTTTCGCCGATGGTGTTTCTTTCTGCGGTTTACGCTGACCGACTGCGTGGTTTGATTTCCACTTGTTTCTTTCTGTGGTCGTGTCTCTTTCTTTCGCTGACGCTGACCGACTTCGTTGTTTGATTTCCACTGGTTTCTTTCGCCGATGGTGTTTCTTTCTGCGGTTTACGCTGACCGACTGCGTGGTTTGATTTCCACTGGTTTCTTTCTGTGGTCGTGTCTCTTTCTTTCGTTGACGCTGACCGACTTCGTTGTTTGATTTCCACTGGTTTCTTTCGCCGATGGTGTTTCTTTCTGCGGTTTACGCTGACCGACTGCGTGGTTTGATTTCCGCTTGTTTCTTTCTGTGGTCGTGTCTCTTTCTTTCGCTGACGCTGACCGACTTCGTTGTTTGATTTCCACTGGTTTCTTTCGCCGATAGTGTTTCTTTCTGAGGTTGACGCTGGCCGACTACGGGTTTTATTTCCACTTGTTTCTTTCTGTGGTCGTGTCTCTTTCTTTCGCTGACGCTGACCGACTTCGTTGTTTGATTTCCACTGATTTCTTTCGCCGATAGTGTTTCTTTCTGCGGTTGACGCTGACCGACTGCGTGGTTTGATTTTCACTGATTTCTTTCTGTGGTCGTGCCTCTTTCTTTCGTTGACGCTGACCGACTTCGTTGTTTGATTTCCACTGATTTCTTTCGCCGATAGTGTTTCTTTCTGCGGTTGACGCTGACCGACTGCGTGGTTTGATTTTCACTGATTTCTTTCTGTGGTCGTGTCTCTTTCTTTCGTTGACGCTGACCGATTCGTTGTTTGATTTCCACTGGTTTCTATCGCCGATAGTGTTTCTTTCTGCAGTTTACACTGACCGACTGCGTGGTTTGATTTCCACTGGTTTCTTTCTGTGGTCATGTCTCTTTCTTTCGTTGACGCTGACCGATTGGTTGTTTGATTTCCACTGGTTTCTTTCGCCGATAGTGTTTCTTTCTGGGGTTGACGCTGGCCGACTACGGGTTTTATTTCCACTTGTTTCTTTCTGTGGTCGTGTCTCTTTCTTTCGCTGACGCTGACCGACTTCGTTGTTTGATTTCCACTGATTTCTTTCGCCGATAGTGTTTCTTTCTGCGGTTGACGCTGGCCGACTACGGGTTTTATTTCCACTTGTTTCTTTCTGTGGTCGTGTCTCTTTCTTTCGCTGACGCTGACCGACTTCGTTGTTTGATTTCCACTGGTTTCTTTCGCCGATAGTGTTTCTTTCTGCGGTTGACGCTGACCGACTGCGTGGTTTGATTTTCACTGATTTCTTTCTGTGGTCGTGTCTCTTTCTTTCGCTGACGCTGACCGACTTCGTTGTTTGATTTCCACTGGTTTCTTTCGCCGATGGTGTTTCTTTCTGCGGTTTACGCTGACCGACTGCGTGGTTTGATTTCCACTGGTTTCTTTCTGTGGTCGTGTCTCTTTCTTTCGTTGACGCTGACCGACTTCGTTGTTTGATTTCCACTGGTTGCTTTCGCCGATGGTGTTTCTTTCTGCGGTTTACGCTGACCGACTGCGTGGTTTGATTTCCGCTTGTTTCTTTCTGTGGTCGTGTCTCTTTCTTTCGCTGACGCTGACCGACTTCGTTGTTTGATTTCCACTGGTTTCTTTCGCCGATAGTGTTTCTTTCTGAGGTTGACGCTGGCCGACTACGGGTTTTATTTCCACTTGTTTCTTTCTGTGGTCGTGTCTCTTTCTTTCGCTGACGCTGACCGACTTCGTTGTTTGATTTCCACTGATTTCTTTCGCCGATAGTGTTTCTTTCTGCGGTTGACGCTGACCGACTGCGTGGTTTGATTTTCACTGATTTCTTTCTGTGGTCGTGTCTCTTTCTTTCGTTGACGCTGACCGACTTCGTTGTTTGATTTCCACTGATTTCTTTCGCCGATAGTGTTTCTTTCTGCGGTTGACGCTGACAGACTGCGTGGTTTGATTTTCACTGATTTCTTTCTGTGGTCGTGTCTCTTTCTTTCGTTGACGCTGACCGATTCGTTGTTTGATTTCCACTGATTTCTTTCGCCGATAGTGTTTCTTTCTGCGGTTGACGCTGACCGACTGCGTGGTTTGATTTTCACTGATTTCTTTCTGTGGTCGTGTCTCTTTCTTTCGTTGACGCTGACCGACTTCGTTGTTTGATTTCCACTGATTTCTTTCGCCGATAGTGTTTCTTTCTGCGGTTGACGCTGACCGACTGCGTGGTTTGATTTCCACTGGTTTCTTTCTGTGGTCGTGTCTCTTTCTTTCGTTGACGCTGACCGACTTCGTTGTTTGATTTCCACTGGTTTCTTTCGCCGATGGTGTTTCTTTCTGCGGTTTACGCTGACCGACTGCGTGGTTTGATTTCCGCTTGTTTCTTTCTGTGGTCGTGTCTCTTTCTTTCGCTGACGCTGACCGACTTCGTTGTTTGATTTCCACTGGTTTCTTTCGCCGATAGTGTTTCTTTCTGAGGTTGACGCTGGCCGACTACGGGTTTTATTTCCACTTGTTTCTTTCTGTGGTCGTGTCTCTTTCTTTCGCTGACGCTGACCGACTTCGTTGTTTGATTTCCACTGATTTCTTTCGCCGATAGTGTTTCTTTCTGCGGTTGACGCTGACCGACTGCGTGGTTTGATTTTCACTGATTTCTTTCTGTGGTCGTGTCTCTTTCTTTCGTTGACGCTGACCGACTTCGTTGTTTGATTTCCACTGATTTCTTTCGCCGATAGTGTTTCTTTCTGCGGTTGACGCTGACCGACTGCGTGGTTTGATTTTCACTGATTTCTTTCTGTGGTCGTGTCTCTTTCTTTCGTTGACGCTGACCGATTCGTTGTTTGATTTCCACTGGTTTCTATCGCCGATAGTGTTTCTTTCTGCAGTTTACACTGACCGACTGCGTGGTTTGATTTCCACTGGTTTCTTTCGCCGATAGTGTTTCTTTCTGGGGTTGACGCTGGCCGACTACGGGTTTTATTTCCACTTGTTTCTTTCTGTGGTCGTGTCTCTTTCTTTCGCTGACGCTGACCGACTTCGTTGTTTGATTTCCACTGATTTCTTTCGCCGATGGTGTTTCTTTCTGCGGTTTACGCTGACCGACTGCGTGGTTTGATTTCCGCTTGTTTCTTTCTGTGGTCGTGTCTCTTTCTTTCGCTGACGCTGACCGACTTCGTTGTTTGATTTCCACTGATTTCTTTCGCCGATAGTGTTTCTTTCTGCGGTTGACGCTGACCGACTGCGTGGTTTGATTTTCACTGATTTCTTTCTGTGGTCGTGTCTCTTTCTTTCGTTGACGCTGACCGACTTCGTTGTTTGATTTCCACTGGTTTCTTTCGCCGATGGTGTTTCTTTCTGCGGTTTACGCTGACCGACTGCGTGGTTTGATTTCCACTTGTTTCTTTCTGTGGTCGTGTCTCTTTCTTTCGCTGACGCTGACCGACTTCGTTGTTTGATTTCCACTGGTTTCTTTCGCCGATGGTGTTTCTTTCTGCGGTTGACGCTGGCCGACTACGGGTTTTATTTCCACTTGTTTCTTTCTGTGGTCGTGTCTCTTTCTTTCGCTGACGCTGACCGACTTCGTTGTTTGATTTCCACTGGTTTCTTTCGCCGATAGTGTTTCTTTCTGCGGTTTACGCTGACCGACTGCGTGGTTTGATTTCCACTGGTTTCTTTCTGTGGTCGTGTCTCTTTCTTTTGTTGACGCTGACCGATTCGTTGTTTGATTTCCACTGGTTTCTTTCGCCGATGGTGTTTCTTCCTGCGGTTGACGCTGGCCAACTGCGTGGCTTGATTTCCAATTGTTTCTTTCTGTGGTCGTGTCTCTTTCTTTTGTTGACGCTGACCGACTTCGTTGTTTGATTTCCACTGGTTTATTTCGCCGATGGTGTTTCTTTCTGCGGTTGACGCTGGCCGACTACGTGGCTTGATTTCCAATTGTTTCTTTCGGTGGTCGTGTCTCTTTCTTTCGTTGACATTGACCGACTTCGTTGTTTGATTTTTACTGGTTTCTTTCTGTGGACGTGTCTCTTTCTTTCGTGGACGCTGACCGATTCGTTGTTTGATTTCCACTGGTTTCTTTCGCCGATGGTGTTTCTGCTGTTGACGCTGGCCGACTACGTGCTTTGATTAAAACTTGTTTCTTTCTGTTGTCGTGTCTCTTTCTTTCGTTGATATTGACCGAATTTGTTGTTTGATTTCCACTGGTTTCTTTCTGTGGTCGTGTCTCTTTCTTTCGTTGACGCTGACCGATTCGTTGTTTGATTTCCACTGGTTTCTTTCGCCGATGGTGTTTCTTTCTGCGGTTGACGCTTGCCGACTACGGGTTTTATTTCCACTTGTTTCTTTCTGTGGTCGTGTCTCTTTCTTTCGCTGACGCTGACCGACTTCGTTGTTTGATTTCCACAGGTTTCTTTCGCCGATAGTGTTGCTTTCTGCGGTTGACGCTGACCGACTGCGTGGTTTGATTTTCACTGATTTCTTTCTGTGGTCGTGTCTCTTTCTTTCGTTGACGCTGACCGACTTCGTTGTTTGATTTCCACTGGTTTCTTTCGCCGATGGTGTTTCTTTCTGCGGTTTACGCTGACCGACTGCGTGGTTTGATTTCCACTTGTTTCTTTTGTGGTCGTGTCTCTTTCTTTCGCTGACGCTGACCGACTTCGTTGTTTGATTTCCACTGGTTTCTTTCGCCGATGGTGTTTCTTTCTGCGGTTTACGCTGACCGACTGCGTGGTTTGATTTCCACTGGTTTCTTTCTGTGGTCGTGTCTCTTTCTTTCGTTGACGCTGACCGACTTCGTTGTTTGATTTCCACTGGTTTCTTTCGCCGATGGTGTTTCTTTCTGCGGTTTACGCTGACCGACTGTGTGGTTTGATTTCCGCTTGTTTCTTTCTGTGGTCGTGTCTCTTTCTTTCGCTGACGCTGACCGACTTCGTTGTTTGATTTCCACTGGTTTCTTTCGCCGATAGTGTTTCTTTCTGGGGTTGACGCTGGCCGACTACAGGTTTTATTTCCACTTGTTTCTTTCTGTGGTCGTGTCTCTTTCTTTCGCTGACGCTGACCGACTTCGTTGTTTGATTTCCACTGATTTCTTTCGCCGATAGTGTTTCTTTCTGCGGTTGACGCTGACCGACTGCGTGGTTTGATTTTCACTGATTTCTTTCTGTGGTCGTGTCTCTTTCTTTCGTTGACGCTGACCGACTTCGTTGTTTGATTTCCACTGGTTTCTTTCGCCGATGGTGTTTCTTTCTGCGGTTTACGCTGACCGACTGCGTGGTTTGATTTCCACTTGTTTCTTTCTGTGGTCGTGTCTCTTTCTTTCGCTGACGCTGACCGACTTCGTTGTTTGATTTCCACTGGTTTCTTTCGCCGATAGTGTTTCTTTCTGCGGTTTACGCTGACCGACTGCGTGGTTTGATTTGCACTGGTTTCTTTCTGTGGTCGTGTCTTTTTTTTTCGTTGACGCTGACCGACTTCGTTGTTTGATTTCCACTGGTTTCTTTCGCCGATAGTGTTTCTTTCTGCGGTTTACGCTGACCGACTGCGTGGTTTGATTTGCACTGGTTTCTTTCTGTGGTCGTGTCTTTTTTTTTCGTTGACGCTGACCGACTTCGTTGTTTGATTTCCACTGGTTTCTTTCGCCGATAGTGTTTCTTTCTGCGGTTTACGCTGACCGACTGCGTGGTTTGATTTCCACCTGTTTCTTTCTGTGGTCGTGTCTTTTTTTTTCGTTGACGCTGACCGACTTCGTTGTTTGATTTCCACTGGTTTCTTTCGCCGATAGTGTTTCTTTCTGCGGTTTACGCTGACCGACTGCGTGGTTTGATTTCCACTTGTTTCTTTCTGTGGTCGTGTCTCTTTCTTTCGCTGACGCTGACCGACTTCGTTGTTTGATTTCCACTGATTTCTTTCGCCGATAGTGTTTCTTTCTGCGGTTGACGCTGACCGACTGCGTGGTTTGATTTTCACTGATTTCTTTCTGTGGTCGTGTCTCTTTCTTTCGTTGACGCTGACCGACTTCGTTGTTTGATTTCCACTGGTTTCTTTCGCCGATGGTGTTTCTTTCTGCGGTTTACGCTGACCGACTGCGTGGTTTGATTTCCACTTGTTTCTTTCTGTGGTCGTGTCTCTTTCTTTCGCTGACGCTGACCGACTTCGTTGTTTGATTTCCACTGGTTTCTTTCGCCGATAGTGTTTCTTTCTGCGGTTTACGCTGACCGACTGCGTGGTTTGATTTGCACTGGTTTCTTTCTGTGGTCGTGTCTTTTTTTTTCGTTGACGCTGACCGACTTCGTTGTTTGATTTCCACTGGTTTCTTTCGCCGATAGTGTTTCTTTCTGCGGTTTACGCTGACCGACTGCGTGGTTTGATTTGCACTGGTTTCTTTCTGTGGTCGTGTCTTTTTTTTTCGTTGACGCTGACCGACTTCGTTGTTTGATTTCCACTGGTTTCTTTCGCCGATAGTGTTTCTTTCTGCGGTTTACGCTGACCGACTGCGTGGTTTGATTTGCACTGGTTTCTTTCTGTGGTCGTGTCTTTTTTTTTCGTTGACGCTGACCGACTTCGTTGTTTGATTTCCACTGGTTTCTTTCGCCGATAGTGTTTCTTTCTGCGGTTTACGCTGACCGACTGCGTGGTTTGATTTGCACTGGTTTCTTTCTGTGGTCGTGTCTTTTTTTTTCGTTGACGCTGACCGACTTCGTTGCTTGATTTCCACTGGTTTCTTTCGCCGATAGTGTTTCTTTCTGCGGTTTACGCTGACCGACTGCGTGGTTTGATTTGCACTGGTTTCTTTCTGTGGTCGTGTCTTTTTTTTTCGTTGACGCTGACCGACTTCGTTGTTTGATTTCCACTGGTTTCTTTCGCCGATAGTGTTTCTTTCTGCGGTTTACGCTGACCGACTGCGTGGTTTGATTTGCACTGGTTTCTTTCTGTGGTCGTGTCTTTTTTTTTCGTTGACGCTGACCGACTTCGTTGTTTGATTTCCACTGGTTTCTTTCGCCGATAGTGTTTCTTTCTGCGGTTTACGCTGACCGACTGCGTGGTTTGATTTGCACTGGTTTCTTTCTGTGGTCGTGTCTTTTTTTTTCGTTGACGCTGACCGACTTCGTTGTTTGATTTCCACTGGTTTCTTTCGCCGATAGTGTTTCTTTCTGCGGTTTACGCTGACCGACTGCGTGGTTTGATTTGCACTGGTTTCTTTCTGTGGTCGTGTCTTTTTTTTTCGTTGACGCTGACCGACTTCGTTTCTTGATTTCCACTGGTTTCTTTCGCCGATAGTGTTTCTTTCTGCGGTTTACGCTGACCGACTGCGTGGTTTGATTTCCACTTGTTTCTTTCTGTGGTCGTGTCTCTTTCTTTCGCTGACGCTGACCGACTTCGTTGTTTGATTTCCACTGATTTCTTTCGCCGATAGTGTTTCTTTCTGCGGTTGACGCTGACCGACTGCGTGGTTTGATTTTCACTGATTTCTTTCTGTGGTCGTGTCTCTTTCTTTCGTTGACGCTGACCGACTTCGTTGTTTGATTTCCACTGGTTTCTTTCGCCGATGGTGTTTCTTTCTGCGGTTTACGCTGACCGACTGCGTGGTTTGATTTCCACTTGTTTCTTTCTGTGGTCGTGTCTCTTTCTTTCGCTGACGCTGACCGACTTCGTTGTTTGATTTCCACTGGTTTCTTTCGCCGATAGTGTTTCTTTCTGCGGTTTACGCTGACCGACTGCGTGGTTTGATTTCCACTTGTTTCTTTTTGTGGTCGTGTCTCTTTCTTTCGTTGACGCTGACCGACTTCGTTGTTTGATTTCCACTGGTTTCTTTCGCCGATGGTGTTTCTTTCTGCGGTTTACGCTGACCGACTGCGTGGTTTAATTTGCACTGGTTTCTTTCTGTGGTCGTGTCTTTTTTTTTCGTTGACGCTGACCGACTTCGTTGTTTGATTTCCACTGGTTTCTATCGCCGTGTTTCTTTCTGCAGTTTACGCTGACCGACTGCGTGGTTTGATTTCCACTGGTTTCTTTCTGTGGTCATGTCTCTTTCTTTCGTTGACGCTGACCGATTGGTTGTTTGATTTCCACTGGTTTCTTTCGCCTATGGTGTTTCTGCGGTTGACGCTGGCCGACTACGGGTTTTATTTCCACTTGTTTCTTTCTGTGGTCGTGTCTCTTTCTTTCGCTGACGCTGACCGACTTCGTTGTTTGATTTCCACTGGTTTCTTTCGCCGATAGTGTTTCTTTCTGCGGTTTACGCTGACCGACTGCGTGGTTTGATTTCCACTTCTTTCTTTCTGTGGTCGTGTCTCTTTCTTTCGCTGACGCTGACCGACTTCGTTGTTTGATTTCCACTGGTTTCTTTCGCCGATGGTGTTTCTTTCTGCGGTTTACGCTGACCGACTGCGTGGTTTGATTTCCACTGGTTTCTTTCTGTGGTCGTGTCTCTTTCTTTCGTTGACGCTGACCGACTTCGTTGTTTGATTTCCACTGGTTTCTTTCGCCGATGGTGTTTCTTTCTGCGGTGTACGCTGACCGACTGCGTGGTTTGATTTCCACTTGTTTCTTTCTGTGGTCGTGTCTCTTTCTTTCGCTGACGCTGACCGACTTCGTTGTTTGATTTCCACTGGTTTCTTTCGCCGATGGTGTTTCTTTCTGCGGTTTACGCTGACCGACTGCGTGGTTTGATTTCCACTGGTTTCTTTCTGTGGTCGTGTCTCTTTCTTTCGTTGACGCTGACCGACTTCGTTGTTTGATTTCCACTGGTTTCTTTCGCCGATAGTGTTTCTTTCTGGGGTTGACGCTGGCCGACTACGGGTTTTATTTCCACTTGTTTCTTTCTGTGGTCGTGTCTCTTTCTTTCGCTGACGCTGACCGACTTCGTTGTTTGATTTCCACTGATTTCTTTCGCCGATAGTGTTTCTTTCTGCGGTTGACGCTGACCAACTGCGTGGTTTGATTTTCACTGATTTCTTTCTGTGGTCGTGTCTCTTTCTTTCGTTGACGCTGACCGACTTCGTTGTTTGATTTCCACTGGTTTCTTTCGCCGATGGTGTTTCTTTCTGCGGTTTACGCTGACCGACTGCGTGGTTTGATTTCCACTTGTTTCTTTCTGTGGTCGTGTCTCTTTCTTTCGCTGACGCTGACCGACTTCGTTGTTTGATTTCCACTGGTTTCTTTCGCCGATGGTGTTTCTTTCTGCGGTTGACGCTGGCCGACTACGGGTTTTATTTCCACTTGTTTCTTTCTGTGGTCGTGTCTCTTTCTTTCGCTGACGCTGACCGACTTCGTTGTTTGATTTCCACTGGTTTCTTTCGCCGATAGTGTTTCTTTCTGCGGTTTACGCTGACCGACTGCGTGGTTTGATTTCCACTGGTTTCTTTCTGTGGTCGTGTCTCTTTCTTTTGTTGACGCTGACCGATTCGTTGTTTGATTTCCACTGGTTTCTTTCGCCGATGGTGTTTCTTCCTGCGGTTGACGCTGGCCAACTACGTGGCTTGATTTCCAATTGTTTCTTTCTGTGGTCGTGTCTCTTTCTTTTGTTGACGCTGACCGACTTCGTTGTTTGATTTCCACTGGTTTATTTCGCCGATGGTGTTTCTTTCTGCGGTTGACGCTGGCCGACTACGTGGCTTGATTTCCAATTGTTTCTTTCGGTGGTCGTGTCTCTTTCTTTCGTTGACATTGACCGACTTCGTTGTTTGATTTTTACTGGTTTCTTTCTGTGGACGTGTCTCTTTCTTTCGTTGACGCTGACCGATTCGTTGTTTGATTTCCACTGGTTTCTTTCGCCGATGGTGTTTCTGCTGTTGACGCTGGCCGACTACGTGCTTTGATTAAAACTTGTTTCTTTCTGTTGTCGTGTCTCTTTCTTTCGTTGATATTGACCGAATTTGTTGTTTGATTTCCACTGGTTTCTTTCTGTGGTCGTGTCTCTTTCTTTCGTTGACGCTGACCGATTCGTTGTTTGATTTCCACTGGTTTCTTTCGCCGATGGTGTTTCTTTCTGCGGTTGACGCTTGCCGACTACGGGTTTTATTTCCACTTGTTTCTTTCTGTGGTCGTGTCTCTTTCTTCCGCTGACGCTGACCGACTTCGTTGTTTGATTTCCACAGGTTTCTTTCGCCGATAGTGTTGCTTTCTGCGGTTGACGCTGACCGACTGCGTGGTTTGATTTTCACTGATTTCTTTCTGTGGTCGTGTCTCTTTCTTTCGTTGACGCTGACCGACTTCGTTGTTTGATTTCCACTGGTTTCTTTCGCCGATGGTGTTTCTTTCTGCGGTTTACGCTGACCGACTGCGTGGTTTGATTTCCACTTGTTTCTTTTGTGGTCGTGTCTCTTTCTTTCGCTGACGCTGACCGACTTCGTTGTTTGATTTCCACTGGTTTCTTTCGCCGATGGTGTTTCTTTCTGCGGTTTACGCTGACCGACTGCGTGGTTTGATTTCCACTGGTTTCTTTCTGTGGTCGTGTCTCTTTCTTTCGTTGACGCTGACCGACTTCGTTGTTTGATTTCCACTGGTTTCTTTCGCCGATGGTGTTTCTTTCTGCGGTTTACGCTGACCGACTGTGTGGTTTGATTTCCGCTTGTTTCTTTCTGTGGTCGTGTCTCTTTCTTTCGCTGACGCTGACCGACTTCGTTGTTTGATTTCCACTGGTTTCTTTCGCCGATAGTGTTTCTTTCTGGGGTTGACGCTGGCCGACTACAGGTTTTATTTCCACTTGTTTCTTTCTGTGGTCGTGTCTCTTTCTTTCGCTGACGCTGACCGACTTCGTTGTTTGATTTCCACTGATTTCTTTCGCCGATAGTGTTTCTTTCTGCGGTTGACGCTGACCGACTGCGTGGTTTGATTTTCACTGATTTCTTTCTGTGGTCGTGTCTCTTTCTTTCGTTGACGCTGACCGACTTCGTTGTTTGATTTCCACTGGTTTCTTTCGCCGATGGTGTTTCTTTCTGCGGTTTACGCTGACCGACTGCGTGGTTTGATTTCCACTTGTTTCTTTCTGTGGTCGTGTCTCTTTCTTTCGCTGACGCTGACCGACTTCGTTGTTTGATTTCCACTGGTTTCTTTCGCCGATAGTGTTTCTTTCTGCGGTTTACGCTGACCGACTGCGTGGTTTGATTTGCACTGGTTTCTTTCTGTGGTCGTGTCTTTTTTTTTCGTTGACGCTGACCGACTTCGTTGTTTGATTTCCACTGGTTTCTTTCGCCGATAGTGTTTCTTTCTGCGGTTTACGCTGACCGACTGCGTGGTTTGATTTGCACTGGTTTCTTTCTGTGGTCCTGTCTTTTTTTTTCGTTGACGCTGACCGACTTCGTTGTTTGATTTCCACTGGTTTCTTTCGCCGATAGTGTTTCTTTCTGCGGTTTACGCTGACCGACTGCGTGGTTTGATTTCCACTTGTTTCTTTCTGTGGTCGTGTCTCTTTCTTTCGCTGACGCTGACCGACTTCGTTGTTTGATTTCCACTGATTTCTTTCGCCGATAGTGTTTCTTTCTGCGGTTGACGCTGACCGACTGCGTGGTTTGATTTTCACTGATTTCTTTCTGTGGTCGTGTCTCTTTCTTTCGTTGACGCTGACCGACTTCGTTGTTTGATTTCCACTGGTTTCTTTCGCCGATGGTGTTTCTTTCTGCGGTTTACGCTGACCGACTGCGTGGTTTGATTTCCACTTGTTTCTTTCTGTGGTCGTGTCTCTTTCTTTCGCTGACGCTGACCGACTTCGTTGTTTGATTTCCACTGGTTTCTTTCGCCGATAGTGTTTCTTTCTGCGGTTTACGCTGACCGACTGCGTGGTTTGATTTCCACTTGTTTCTTTCTGTGGTCGTGTCTCTTTCTTTCGTTGACGCTGACCGACTTCGTTGTTTGATTTCCACTGGTTTCTTTCGCCGATGGTGTTTCTTTCTGCGGTTTACGCTGACCGACTGCGTGGTTTGATTTGCACTGGTTTCTTTCTGTGGTCGTGTCTTTTTTTTTCGTTGACGCTGACCGACTTCGTTGTTTGATTTCCACTGGTTTCTTTCTGTGGTCATGTCTCTTTCTTTCGTTGACGCTGACCGATTGGTTGTTTGATTTCCACTGGTTTCTTTCGCCTATGGTGTTTCTGCGGTTGACGCTGGCCGACTACGGGTTTTATTTCCACTTGTTTATTTCTGTGGTCGTGTCTCTTTCTTTCGCTGACGCTGACCGACTTCGTTGTTTGATTTCCACTGGTTTCTTTCGCCGATAGTGTTTCTTTCTGCGGTTTACGCTGACCGACTGCGTGGTTTGATTTCCACTTGTTTCTTTCTGTGGTCGTGTCTCTTTCTTTCGCTGACGCTGACCGACTTCGTTGTTTGATTTCCACTGGTTTCTTTCGCCGATGGTGTTTTCTTTCTGCGGTTTACGCTGACCGACTGCGTGGTTTGATTTCCACTGGTTTCTTTCTGTGGTCGTGTCTCTTTCTTTCGTTGACGCTGACCGACTTCGTTGTTTGATTTCCACTGGTTTCTTTCGCCGATGGTGTTTCTTTCTGCGGTGTACGCTGACCGACTGCGTGGTTTGATTTCCACTTGTTTCTTTCTGTGGTCGTGTCTTTTTCTTTCGCTGACGCTGACCGACTTCGTTGTTTGATTTCCACTGGTTTCTTTCGCCGATAGTGTTTCTTTCTGCGGTTGACGCTGGCCGACTACGGGTTTTATTTCCACTTGTTTCTTTCTGTGGTCGTGTCTCTTTCTTTCGCTGACGCTGACCGACTTCGTTGTTTGATTTCCACTGGTTTCTTTCGCCGATAGTGTTTCTTTCTGCGGTTGACGCTGACCGACTGCGTGGTTTGATTTTCACTGATTTCTTTCTGTGGTCGTGTCTCTTTCTTTCGTTGACGCTGACCGACTTCGTTGTTTGATTTCCACTGGTTTCTTTCGCCGATGGTGTTTCTTTCTGCGGTTTACGCTGACCGACTGCGTGGTTTGATTTCCACTTGTTTCTTTCTGTGGTCGTGTCTCTTTCTTTCGTTGACGCTGGCCGATTCCTTGTTTGATTTCCACTGGTTTCTTTCGCCGATAGTGTTGCTTTCTGCGGTTGACGCTGGCCGACTGCGTGGTTTGATTTTCACTGATTTCTTTCTGTGTTCGTGTCTCTTTCTTTCGTTGACGCTGACAGACTTCGTTGTTTGATTTCCACTGGTTTCTTTCGCCGATAGTGTTTCTTTCTTCGGTTGACGCTGGCCGACTGCGTGGTTTGATTTCCACTGGTTTCTTTCTGTGGTCGTGTCTCTTTCTTTCGTTGACGCTGACCGACTTCGTTGTTTGATTTCCACTGGTTTCTTTCGCCGATGGTGTTTCTTTCTGCGGTTTACGCTGACCGACTGCGTGGTTTGATTTCCACTTGTTTCTTTCTGTGGTCGTGTCTCTTTCTTTCGTTGACGCTGACCGATTCTTTGTTTGATTTCCACTGGTTGCTTTCGCCGATAGTGTTTCTTTCTGCGGTTGACGCTGACCGACTGCGTGGCTCGATCTCCACTGGTTTCTTTCTGTGGTCGTGTCTCTTTCTTTCGTTGACGCTGACCGATTCTTTGTTTGATTTCCACTGGTTTCTTTCGCCGATAGTGTTTCTTTCTGCGGTTGACGCTGACCGACTGCGTGGCTTGATTTCCACTGGTTTCTTTCTGTGGTCGTGTCTCTTTCTTTCGTTGACGCTGACCGATTCTTTGTTTGATTTCCACTGGTTTCTTTCGCCGATAGTGTTTCTTTCTGCGGTTGACGCTGACCGACTTCGTTGTTTGATTTCCACTGGTTTCTTTCTGTGGTCGTGTCTCTTTCTTTCGTTGACGCTGACCGATTCGTTGTTTGATTTCCACTGGTTTCTTTCGCCGATAGTGTTTCTTTCTGCGGTTTACGCTGACCGACGGCGTGGTTTGATTTCCACTGGTTTCTTTCTGTGGTCGTGTCTCTTTCTATTGTTGACGCTGACCGACTTCGTTGTTTGATTTCCACTGGTTTCTTTCGCCGATGGTGTTTCTTTCTGCGGTTTACGCTGACCGACTGCGTGGTTTGATTTCCACTGGTTTCTTTCTGTGGTCGTGTCTCTTTCTTTTGTTGACGCTGACCGTCTTCGTTGTTTGATTTCCACTGATTTATTTCGCCGATGGTGTTTCTTTCTGCGGTTGACGCTGACCGACTGCGTGGTTTGATTTCCACTGGTTTCTTTCTGTGGTCGTGTCTCTTTCTTTCGTTGACGCTGACCGACTTCGTTGTTTGATTTCCACTGGTTTCTTTCGCCGATGGTGTTTCTTTCTGCGGTTTACGCTGACCGACTGTGTGGTTTGATTTCCGCTTGTTTCTTTCTGTGGTCGTGTCTCTTTCTTTCGCTGACGCTGACCGACTTCGTTGTTTGATTTCCACTGGTTTCTTTCGCCGATAGTGTTTCTTTCTGGGGTTGACGCTGGCCGACTACAGGTTTTATTTCCACTTGTTTCTTTCTGTGGTCGTGTCTCTTTCTTTCGCTGACGCTGACCGACTTCGTTGTTTGATTTCCACTGATTTCTTTCGCCGATAGTGTTTCTTTCTGCGGTTGACGCTGACCGACTGCGTGGTTTGATTTTCACTGATTTCTTTCGCCGATGGTGTTTCTTTCTGCGGTTTACGCTGACCGACTGCGTGGTTTGATTTCCACTTGTTTCTTTCTGTGGTCGTGTCTCTTTCTTTCGCTGACGCTGACCGACTTCGTTGTTTGATTTCCACTGGTTTCTTTCGCCGATAGTGTTTCTTTCTGCGGATTACGCTGACCGACTGCGTGGTTTGATTTGCACTGGTTTCTTTCTGTGGTCGTGTCTTTTTTTTTCGTTGACGCTGACCGACTTCGTTGTTTGATTTCCACTGGTTTCTTTCGCCGATGGTGTTTCTTTCTGCGGTTTACGCTGACCGACTGTGTGGTTTGATTTCCGCTTGTTTCTTTCTGTGGTCGTGTCTCTTTCTTTCGCTGACGCTGACCGACTTCGTTGTTTGATTTCCACTGGTTTCTTTCGCCGATAGTGTTTCTTTCTGCGGATTACGCTGACCGACTGCGTGGTTTGATTTGCACTGGTTTCTTTCTGTGGTCGTGTCTTTTTTTTTCGTTGACGCTGACCGACTTCGTTGTTTGATTTCCACTGGTTTCTTTCGCCGATGGTGTTTCTTTCTGCGGTTTACGCTGACCGACTGCGTGGTTTTATTTCAACTTGTTTCTTTCTGTGGTCGTGTCTCTTTCTTTCGCTGACGCTGACCGACTTCGTTGTTTGATTTCCACTGGTTTCTTTCGCCGATAGTGTTTCTTTCTGCGGATTACGCTGACCGACTGCGTGGTTTGATTTGCACTGGTTTCTTTCTGTGGTCGTGTCTTTTTTTTTCGTTGACGCTGACCGACTTCGTTGTTTGATTTCCACTGGTTTCTTTCGCCGATGGTGTTTCTTTCTGCGGTTTACGCTGACCGACTGTGTGGTTTGATTTCCGCTTGTTTCTTTCTGTGGTCGTGTCTCTTTCTTTCGCTGACGCTGACCGACTTCGTTGTTTGATTTCCACTGGTTTCTTTCGCCGATAGTGTTTCTTTCTCGGGTTGACGCTGGCCGACTACAGGTTTTATTTCCACTTGTTTCTTTCTGTGGTCGTGTCTCTTTCTTTCGCTGATGCTGACCGACTTCGTTGTTTGATTTCCACTGATTTCTTTCGCCGATAGTGTTTCTTTCTGCGGTTGACGCTGACCGACTGCGTGGTTTGATTTTCACTGATTTCTTTCGCCGATGGTGTTTCTTTCTGCGGTTTACGCTGACCGACTGCGTGGTTTGATTTCCACTTGTTTCTTTCTGTGGTCGTGTCTCTTTCTTTCGCTGACGCTGACCGACTTCGTTGTTTGATTTCCACTGGTTTCTTTCGCCGATAGTGTTTCTTTCTGCGGATTACGCTGACCGACTGCGTGGTTTGATTTGCACTGGTTTCTTTCTGTGACGTGTCTCTTTCTTTCGTTGACGCTGACCGACTTCGTTGTTTGATTTCCACTGGTTTCTTTCGCCGATGGTGTTTCTTTCTGCGGTTTACGCTGACCGACTGCGTGGTTTGATTTCCACTTGTTTCTTTCTGTGGTCGTGTCTCTTTCTTTCGCTGACGCTGACCGACTTCGTTGTTTGATTTCCACTGGTTTCTTTCGCCGATAGTGTTTCTTTCTGCGGATTACGCTGACCGACTGCGTGGTTTGATTTGCACTGGTTTCTTTCTGTGGTCGTGTCTTTTTTTTTCGTTGACGCTGACCGACTTCGTTGTTTGATTTCCACTAGTTTCTATCGCCGTGTTTCTTTCTGCAGTTTACGCTGACCGACTGCGTGGTTTGATTTCCACTGGTTTCTTTCTGTGGTCATGTCTCTTTCTTTCGTTGACGCTGACCGATTGGTTGTTTGATTTCCACTGGTTTCTTTCGCCTAAGGTGTTTCTGCGGTTGACGCTGGCTGACTACGGGTTTTATTTCCCCTTGTTTCTTTCTGTGGTCGTGTCTCTTTCTTTCGCTGACGCTGACCGACTTCGTTGTTTGATTTCCACTGGTTTCTTTCGCCGATAGTGTTTCTTTCTGCGGTTTACGCTGACCGACTGCGTGGTTTGATTTCCACTTGTTTCTTTCTGTGGTCGTGTCTCTTTCTTTCGCTGACGCTGACCGACTTCGTTGTTTGATTTCCACTGGTTTCTTTCGCCGATGGTGTTTCTTTCTGCGGTTTACGCTGACCGACTGCGTGGTTTGATTTCCACTGGTTTCTTTCTGTGGTCGTGTCTCTTTCTTTCGTTGACGCTGACCGACTTCGTTGTTTGATTTCCACTGGTTTCTTTCGCCGATGGTGTTTCTTTCTGCGGTTTACGCTGACCGACTGCGTGGTTTGATTTCCACTTGTTTCTTTCTGTGGTCGTGTCTTTTTCTTTCGCTGACGCTGACCGACTTCGTTGTTTGATTTCCACTGGTTTCTTTCGCCGATAGTGTTTCTTTCTGCGGTTGACGCTGGCCGACTACGGGTTTTATTTCCACTTGTTTCTTTCTGTGGTCGTGTCTCTTTCTTTCGCTGACGCTGACCGACTTCGTTGTTTGATTTCCACTGGTTTCTTTCGCCGATAGTGTTTCTTTCTGCGGTTGACGCTGACCGAATGCGTGGTTTGATTTTCACTGATTTCTTTCTGTGGTCGTGTCTCTTTCTTTCGTTGACGCTGACCGACTTCGTTGTTTGATTTCCACTGGTTTCTTTCGCCGATGGTGTTTCTTTCTGCGGTTTACGCTGACCGACTGCGTGGTTTGATTTCCACTTGTTTCTTTCTGTGGTCGTGTCTCTTTCTTTCGCTGACGCTGACCGACTTCGTTGTTTGATTTCCACTGGTTTCTTTCGCCGATAGTGTTTCTTTCTGCGGTTTACGCTGACCGACTGCGTGGTTTGATTTCCACTGGTTTCTTTCTGTGGTCGTGTCTCTTTCTTTCGCTGACGCTGACCGACTTCGTTGTTTGATTTCCACTGGTTTCTTTCGCCGATAGTGTTTCTTTCTGCGGTTTACGCTGACCGACTGCGTGGTTTGATTTCCACTGGTTTCTTTCTGTGGTCGTGTCTCTTTCTTTCGCTGACGCTGACCGACTTCGTTGTTTGATTTCCACTGGTTTCTTTCGCCGATAGTGTTTCTTTCTGCGGTTGACGCTGGCCGACTACGGGTTTTATTTCCACTTGTTTCTTTCTGTGGTCGTGTCTCTTTCTTTCGCTGACGCTGACCGACTTCGTTGTTTGATTTCCACTGGTTTCTTTCGCCGATAGTGTTTCTTTCTGCGGTTGACGCTGACCGACTGCGTGGTTTGATTTTCACTGATTTCTTTCTGTGGTCGTGTCTCTTTCTTTCGTTGACGCTGACCGACTTCGTTGTTTGATTTCCACTGGTTTCTTTCGCCCATGGTGTTTCTTTCTGCGGTTTACGCTGACCGACTGCGTGGTTTGATTTCCACTTGTTTCTTTCTGTGGTCGTGTCTCTTTCTTTCGCTAACGCTGACCGACTTCGTTGTTTGATTTCCACTGGTTTCTTTCGCCGATGGTGTTTCTTTCTGCGGTTTACGCTGACCGACTGCGTGGTGTTATTTCCACTGGTTTCTTTCTGTGGTCGAGTCTCTTTCTTTTGTTGACGCTGGCCGATTCCTTGTTTGATTCCCACTGGTTTCTTTCGCCGATAGTGTTTCTTTCTGCGGTTGACGCTGGCCGACTGCGTGGTTTGATTTCCACTGGTTTCTTTCTGTGGTCGTGTCTCTTTCTTTCGTTGACGCTGGCCGATTCTTTGTTTGATTTCCACTGGTTTCTTTCGCCGATATTGTTTCTTTCTTCGGTTGACGCTGGCCGACTGCGTGGTTTGATTTCCACTGGTTTCTTTCTGTGGTCGTGTCTCTTTCTTTCGTTGACGCTGACCGACTTCGTTGTTTGATTTCCACTGGTTTCTTTCGCCGATGGTGTTTCTTTCTGCGGTTTACGCTGACCGACTGCGTGGTTTGATTTCCACTTGTTTCTTTCTGTGGTCGTGTCTCTTTCTTTCGTTGACGCTGACCGATTCTTTGTTTGATTTCCACTGGTTTCTTTCGCCGATAGTGTTTCTTTCTGCGGTTTACGCTGACCGACTGCGTGGTTTGATTTCCACTCGTTTATTTCTGTGGTCGTGTCTCTTTCTTTCGTTGACGCTGACCGATTCTTTGTTTGATTTCCACTGGTTTCTTTCGCCGATAGTGTTTCTTTCTGCGGTTGACGCTGACCGACTTCGTTGTTTGATTTCCACTGGTTTCTTTCTGTGGTCGTGTCTCTTTCTTTCGTTGACGCTGACCGATTCGTTGTTTGATTTCCACTGGTTTCTTTCGCCGATAGTGTTTCTTTCTGCGGTTTACGCTGACCGACGGCGTGGTTTGATTTCCACTGGTTTCTTTCTGTGGTCGTGTCTCTTTCTATTGTTGACGCTGACCGACTTCGTTGTTTGATTTCCACTGATTTATTTCGCCGATGGTGTTTCTTTCTGCGGTTGACGCTGGCCGACTACGTGGCTTGATTTCCAATTGTTTCTTTTTGTGGTCGTTTCTCTTTTTTTCGTTGACATTGACCGACTTCGTTGTTTGATTTTTACTGGTTTCTTTCTGCGGACGTGTCTCTTTCTTTCGTTGACGCTGACCGATTCGTTGTTTGATTTCCACTGGTTTCTTTCGCCGATGGTGTTTCTGCTGTTGACGCTGGCCGACTACGTGCTTTGATTAAAACTTGTTTCTTTCTGTTGTCGTGTCTCTTTCTTTCGTTGATATTGACCGACTTTGTTGTTTGATTTCCACTGGTTTCTTTCTGTGGTCGTGTCTCTTTCTTTCGTTGACGCTGACCGATTCGTAGTTTGATTTCCACTGGTTTCTTTCGCCGATGGTGTTTCTTTCTGCGGTTGACGCTGACCGACTGCGTGGTTTGATTTCCACTGGTTTCTTTCTGTGGTCGTGTCTCTTTCTTTCGTTAACGCTGACCGACTTCGTTGTTTGATTTCCACTGGTTTCTTTCGCCGATGGTGTTTCTTTCTGCGGTTTACGCTGACCGACTGCGTGGTTTGATTTCCGCTTGTTTCTTTCTGTGGTCGTGTCTCTTTCTTTCGCTGACGCTGACCGACTTCGTTGTTTGATTTCCACTGGTTTCTTTCGCCGATAGTGTTTCTTTCTGGGGTTGACGCTGGCCGACTACGGGTTTTATTTCCACTTGTTTCTTTCTGTGGTCGTGTCTCTTTCTTTCGCTGACGCTGACCGACTTCGTTGTTTGATTTCCACTGATTTCTTTCGCCGATAGTGTTTCTTTCTGCGGTTGACGCTGACCGACTGCGTGGTTTGATTTTCACTGATTTCTTTCTGTGGTCGTGTCTCTTTCTTTCGTTGACGCTGACCGACTTCGTTGTTTGATTTCCACTGGTTTCTTTCGCCGATGGTGTTTCTTTCTGCGGTTTACGCTGACCGACTGCGTGGTTTGATTTCCACTTGTTTCTTTCTGTGGTCGTGTCTCTTTCTTTCGCTGACGCTGACCGACTTCGTTGTTTGATTTCCACTGGTTTCTTTCGCCGATAGTGTTTCTTTCTGCGGTTTACGCTGACCGACTACGTGGTTTGATTTCCACTTGTTTCTTTCTGTGGTCGTGTCTCTTTCTTTCGCTGACGCTGACCGACTTCGTTGTTTGATTTCCACTGGTTTCTTTCGCCGATAGTGTTTCTTTCTGCGGTTTACGCTGACCGACTTCGTTGTTTGATTTCCACTGGTTTCTTTCGCCGATAGTGTTTCTTTCTGCGGTTTACGCTGACCGACTGCGTGGTTTGATTTCCACTTGTTTCTTTCTGTGGTCGTGTCTCTTTCTTTCGCTGACGCTGACCGACTTCGTTGTTTGATTTCCACTGGTTTCTTTCGCCGATGGTGTTTCTTTCTGCGGTTTACGCTGACCGACTGCGTGGTTTGATTTCCACTTGTTTCTTTCTGTGGTCGTGTCTCTTTCTTTCGCTGACGCTGACCGACTTCGTTGTTTGATTTCCACTGGTTTCTTTCGCCGATAGTGTTTCTTTCTGCGGTTTACGCTGACCGACTACGTGGTTTGATTTGCACTGGTTTCTTTCTGTGGTCGTGTCTCTTTTTTTCGTTGACGCTGACCGACTTCGTTGTTTGATTTCCACTGGTTTCTTTCGCCGATAGTGTTTCTTTCTGCGGTTTACGCTGACCGACTGCGTGGTTTGATTTCCACTGGTTTCTTTCTGTGGTCGTGTCTCTTTCTTTTGTTGACGCTGACCGACTTCGTTGTTTGATTTCCACTGGTTTCTTTCGCCGATAGTGTTTCTTTCTGCGGTTTACGCTGACCGACTACGGGTTTTATTTCTACTTGTTTCTTTCTGTGGTCGTGTCTCTTTCTTTCGCTGACGCTGACCGACTTCGTTGTTTGATTTCCACTGGTTTCTTTCGCCGATAGTGTTTCTTTCTGCGGTTTACGCTGACCGACTGCGTGGTTTGATTTCCACTGGTTTCTTTCTGTGGTCGTGTCTCTTTCTTTTGTTGACGCTCACCGATTCGTTGTTTGATTTCCACTGGTTTCTTTCGCCGATGGTGTTTCTTCCTGCGGTTGACGCTGGCCAACTACGTGGCTTGATTTCCAATTGTTTCTTTCTGTGGTCGTGTCTCTTTCTTTTGTTGACGCTGACCGACTTCGTTGTTTTATTTCCACTGGTTTATTTCGCCGATGGTGTTTCTTTCTGCGGTTGACGATGGCCGACTACGTGGCTTGATTTCCAATTGTTTCTTTCGGTGGTCGTGTCTCTTTCTTTCGTTGACATTGACCGACTTCGTTGTTTGATTTTTACTGGTTTCTTTCTGTGGACGTGTCTCTTTCTTTCGTTGACGCTGACCGATTCGTTGTTTGATTTCCACTGGTTTCTTTCGCCGATGGTGTTTCTGCTGTTGACGCTGGCCGACTACGTGCTTTGATTAAAACTTGTTTCTTTCTGTTGTCGTGTCTCTTTCTTTCGTTGATATTGACCGAATTTGTTGTTTGATTTCCACTGGTTTCTTTCTGTGGTCGTGTCTCTTTCTTTCGTTGACGCTGACCGATTCGTTGTTTGATTTCCACTGGTTTCTTTCGCCGATGGTGTTTCTTTCTGCGGTTGACGCTTGCCGACTACGGGTTTTATTTCCACTTGTTTCTTTCTGTGGTCGTGTCTCTTTCTTTCGCTGACGCTGACCGACTTCGTTGTTTGATTTCCACAGGTTTCTTTCGCCGATAGTGTTGCTTTCTGCGGTTGACGCTGACCGACTGCGTGGTTTGATTTTCACTGATTTCTTTCTGTGGTCGTGTCTCTTTCTTTCGTTGACGCTGACCGACTTCGTTGTTTGATTTCCACTGGTTTCTTTCGCCGATGGTGTTTCTTTCTGCGGTTTACGCTGACCGACTGCGTGGTTTGATTTCCACTTGTTTCTTTTGTGGTCGTGTCTCTTTCTTTCGCTGACGCTGACCGACTTCGTTGTTTGATTTCCACTGGTTTCTTTCGCCGATGGTGTTTCTTTCTGCGGTTTACGCTGACCGACTGCGTGGTTTGATTTCCACTGGTTTCTTTCTGTGGTCGTGTCTCTTTCTTTCGTTGACGCTGACCGACTTCGTTGTTTGATTTCCACTGGTTTCTTTCGCCGATGGTGTTTCTTTCTGCGGTTTACGCTGACCGACTGTGTGGTTTGATTTCCGCTTGTTTCTTTCTGTGGTCGTGTCTCTTTCTTTCGCTGACGCTGACCGACTTCGTTGTTTGATTTCCACTGGTTTCTTTCGCCGATAGTGTTTCTTTCTGGGGTTGACGCTGGCCGACTACAGGTTTTATTTCCACTTGTTTCTTTCTGTGGTCGTGTCTCTTTCTTTCGCTGACGCTGACCGACTTCGTTGTTTGATTTCCACTGATTTCTTTCGCCGATAGTGTTTCTTTCTGCGGTTGACGCTGACCGACTGCGTGGTTTGATTTTCACTGATTTCTTTCTGTGGTCGTGTCTCTTTCTTTCGTTGACGCTGACCGACTTCGTTGTTTGATTTCCACTGGTTTCTTTCGCCGATGGTGTTTCTTTCTGCGGTTTACGCTGACCGACTGCGTGGTTTGATTTCCACTTGTTTCTTTCTGTGGTCGTGTCTCTTTCTTTCGCTGACGCTGACCGACTTCGTTGTTTGATTTCCACTGGTTTCTTTCGCCGATAGTGTTTCTTTCTGCGGTTTACGCTGACCGACTGCGTGGTTTGATTTCCACTGGTTTCTTTCTGTGGTCGTGTCTTTTTTTTTCGTTGACGCTGACCGACTTCGTTGTTTGATTTCCACTGGTTTCTATCGCCGTGTTTCTTTCTGCAGTTTACGCTGACCGACTGCGTGGTTTGATTTCCACTGGTTTCTTTCTGTGGTCATGTCTCTTTCTTTCGTTGACGCTGACCGATTGGTTGTTTGATTTCCACTGGTTTCTTTCGCCTATGGTGTTTCTGCGGTTGACGCTGGCCGACTGCGTGGTTTGATTTCCACTGGTTTCTTTCTGTGGTCGTGTCTCTTTCTTTCGTTGACGCTGACCGACTTCGTTGTTTGATTTCCACTGGTTTCTTTCGCCGATGGTGTTTCTTTCTGCGGTTTACGCTGACCGACTGCGTGGTTTGATTTCCACTTGTTTCTTTCTGTGGTCGTGTCTCTTTCTTTCGCTGACGCTGACCGACTTCGTTGTTTGATTTCCACTGGTTTCTTTCGCCGATGGTGTTTCTTTCTGCGGTTTACGCTGACCGACTGCGTGGTTTGATTTCCACTGGTTTCTTTCTGTGGTCGTGTCTCTTTCTTTCGCTGACGCTGACCGACTTCGTTGTTTGATTTCCACTGGTTTCTTTCGCCGATAGTGTTTCTTTCTGCAGTTTACGCTGACCGACTGCGTGGTTTGATTTCCACTTGTTTCTTTCTGTGGTCGTGTCTCTTTCTTTCGCTGACGCTGACCGACTTCGTTGTTTGATTTCCACTGGTTTCTTTCGCCGATGGTGTTTCTTTCTGCGGTTTACGCTGACCGACTGCGTGGTTTGATTTCCACTGGTTTCTTTCTGTGGTCGTGTCTCTTTCTTTCGTTGACGCTGACCGACTTCGTTGTTTGATTTCCACTGGTTTCTTTCGCCGATGGTGTTTCTTTCTGCGGTTTACGCTGACCGACTGCGTGGTTTGATTTCCACTTGTTTCTTTCTGTGGTCGTGTCTCTTTCTTTCGCTGACGCTGACCGACTTCGTTGTTTGATTTCCACTGGTTTCTTTCGCCGATGGTGTTTCTTTCTGCGGTTTACGCTGACCGACTGCGTGGTTTGATTTCCACTGGTTTCTTTCTGTGGTCGTGTCTCTTTCTTTCGTTGACGCTGACCGACTTCGTTGTTTGATTTCCACTGGTTTCTTTCGCCGATGGTGTTTCTTTCTGCGGTTTACGCTGACCGACTGCGTGGTTTGATTTCCACTTGTTTCTTTCTGTAGTCGTGTCTTTTTCTTTCGCTGACGCTGACCGACTTCGTTGTTTGATTTCCACTGGTTTCTTTCGCCGATAGTGTTTCTTTCTGCGGTTGACGCTGGCCGACTACGGGTTTTATTTCCACTTGTTTCTTTCTGTGGTCGTTTCTCTTTATTTCGCTGACGCTGACCGACTTCGTTGTTTGATTTCCACTGGTTTCTTTCGCCGATAGTGTTTCTTTCTGCGGTTGACGCTGACCGACTGCGTGGTTTGATTTTCACTGATTTCTTTCTGTGGTCGTGTCTCTTTCTTTCGTTGACGCTGACCGACTTCGTTGTTTGATTTCCACTGGTTTCTTTCGCCGATGGTGTTTCTTTCTGCGGTTTACGCTGACCAACTGCGTGGTTTGATTTCCACTTGTTTCTTTCTGTGGTCGTGTCTCTTTCTTTCGCTGACGCTGACCGACTTCGTTGTTTGATTTCCACTGGTTTCTTTCGCCGATAGTGTTTCTTTCTGCGGTTTACGCTGACCGACTGCGTGGTTTGATTTCCACTGGTTTCTTTCTGTGGTCGTGTCTCTTTCTTTCGCTGACGCTGACCGACTTCGTTGTTTGATTTCCACTGGTTTCTTTCGCCGATAGTGTTTCTTTCTGCGGTTGACGCTGGCCGACTACGGGTTTTATTTCCACTTGTTTCTTTCTGTGGTCGTGTCTCTTTCTTTCGCTGACGCTGACCGACTTCGTTGTTTGATTTCCACTGGTTTCTTTCGGGAAAATAGTGTTTCTTTCTGCGGTTGACGCTGACCGACTGCGTGGTTTGATTTTCACTGATTTCTTTCTGTGGTCGTGTCTCTTTCTTTCGTTGACGCTGGCCGACTTCGTTGTTTGATTTCCACTGGTTTCTTTCGCCCATGGTGTTTCTTTCTGCGGTTTACGCTGACCGACTGCGTGGTTTGATTTCCACTTGTTTCTTTCTGTGGTCGTGTCTCTTTCTTTCGCTGACGCTGACCGACTTCGTTGTTTGATTTCCACTGGTTTCTTTCGCCGATGGTGTTTCTTTCTGCGGTTTACGCTGACCGACTGCGTGGTGTTATTTCCACTGGTTTCTTTCTGTGGTCGAGTCTCTTTCTTTTGTTGACGCTGACCGATTCGTTGTTTGATTTCCACTGGTTTCTATCGCCGATAGTGTTTCTTTCTGCAGTTTACGCTGACCGACTGCGTGGCTTGATTTCCACTGGTTTCTTTCTGTGGTCGTGTCTCTTTCTTTCTTTGACGCTGGCCGACTTCGTTGTTTGATTCCCACTGGTTTCTTTCGCCGATAGTGTTTCTTTCTGCGGTTGACGCTGGCCGACTGCGTGGTTTGATTTCCACTGGTTTCTTTCTGTGGTCGTGTCTCTTTCTTTCGTTGACGCTGGCCGATTCCTTGTTTGATTTCCACTGGTTTCTTTCGCCGATAGTGTTGCTTTCTGCGGTTGACGCTGGCCGACTGCGTGGTTTGATTTTCACTGATTTCTTTATGTGTTCGTGTCTCTTTCTTTCGTTGACGCTGACAGACTTCGTTGTTTGATTTCCACTGGTTTCTTTCGCCGATAGTGTTTCTTTCTTCGGTTGACGCTGGCCGACTGCGTGGTTTGATTTCCACTGGTTTCTTTCTGTGGTCGTGTCTCTTTCTTTCGTTGACGCTGACCGACTTCGTTGTTTGATTTCCACTGGTTTCTTTCGCCGATGGTGTTTCTTTCTGCGGTTTACGCTGACCGACTGCGTGGTTTGATTTCCACTTGTTTCTTTCTGTGGTCGTGTCTCTTTCTTTCGTTGACGCTGACCGATTCTTTGTTTGATTTCCACTGGTTTCTTTCGCCGATAGTGTTTCTTTCTGCGGTTGACGCTGACCGACTGCGTGGCTCGATCTCCACTGGTTTCTTTCTGTGGTCGTGTCTCTTTCTTTCGTTGACGCTGACCGATTCTTTGTTTGATTTCCACTGGTTTCTTTCGCCGATAGTGTTTCTTTCTGCGGTTGACGCTGACCGACTGCGTGGCTTGATTTCCACTGGTTTCTTTCTGTGGTCGTGTCTCTTTCTTTCGTTGACGCTGACCGATTCTTTGTTTGATTTCCACTGGTTTCTTTCGCCGATAGTGTTTCTTTCTGCGGTTGACGCTGACCGACTGCGTGGCTTGATTTCCACTGGTTTCTTTCTGTGGTCGTGTCTCTTTCTTTCGTTGACGCTGACCGATTCTTTGTTTGATTTCCACTGGTTTCTTTCGCCGATAGTGTTTCTTTCTGCGGTTGACGCTGACCGACTTCGTTGTTTGATTTCCACTGGTTTCTTTCTGTGGTCGTGTCTCTTTCTTTCGTTGACGCTGACCGATTCGTTGTTTGATTTCCACTGGTTTCTTTCGCCGATAGTGTTTCTTTCTGCGGTTTACGCTGACCGACGGCGTGGTTTGATTTCCACTGGTTTCTTTCTGTGGTCGTGTCTCTTTCTATTGTTGACGCTGACCGACTTCGTTGTTTGATTTCCACTGGTTTCTTTCGCCGATGGTGTTTCTTTCTGCGGTTTACGCTGACCGACTGCGTGGTTTGATTTCCACTGGTTTCTTTCTGTGGTCGTGTCTTTTTCTTTTGTTGACGCTGACCGACTTCGTTGTTTGATTTCCACTGATTTATTTCGCCGATGGTGTTTCTTTCTGCGGTTGACGCTGGCCGACTACGTGGCTTGATTTCCAATTGTTTCTTTTTGTGGTCGTTTCTCTTTTTTTCGTTGACATTGACCGACTTCGTTGTTTGATTTTTACTGGTTTCTTTCTGTGGACGTGTCTCTTTCTTTCGTTGACGCTGACCGATTCGTTGTTTGATTTCCACTGGTTTCTTTCGCCGATGGTGTTTCTGCTGTTGACGCTGGCCGACTACGTGCTTTGATTAAAACTTGTTTCTTTCTGTTGTCGTGTCTCTTTCTTTCGTTGATATTGACCGACTTTGTTGTTTGATTTCCACTGGTTTCTTTCTGTGGTCGTGTCTCTTTCTTTCGTTGACGCTGACCGATTCGTAGTTTGATTTCCACTGGTTTCTTTCGCCGATGGTGTTTCTTTCTGCGGTTGACGCTGACCGACTGCGTGGTTTGATTTCCACTGGTTTCTTTCTGTGGTCGTGTCTCTTTCTTTCGTTGACGCTGACCGATTCGTTGTTTGATTTCCACTGGTTTCTTTCGCCGATAGTGTTTCTTTCTGCGGTTTACGCTGACCGACTGCGTGGTTTGATTTCCACTGGTTTCTTTCTGTGGTCGTGTCTCTTTCTTTTGTTGACGCTGACCGACTTCGTTGTTTGATTTCCACTGATTTATTTCGCCGATGGTGTTTCTTTCTGCGGTTGACGCTGGCCGACTACGTGGCTTGATTTCCAATTGTTTCTTTCGGTGGTCGTGTCTCTTTCTTTCGTTGACTTTGACCGACTTCGTTGTTTGATTTTTACTGGTTTCTTTCTGTGGACGTGTCTCTTTCTTTCGTTGACGCTGACCGATTCGTTGTTTGATTTCCACTGGTTTCTTTCGCCGATGGTGTTTCTGCTGTTGACGCTGGCCGACTACGTGCTTTGATTAAAACTTGTTTCTTTCTGTTGTCGTGTCTCTTTCTTTCGTTGATATTGACCGACTTTGTTGTTTGATTTCCACTGGTTTCTTTCTGTGGTCGTGTCTCTTTCTTTCGTTGACGCTGACCGATTCGTTGTTTGATTTCCACTGGTTTCTTTCGCCGATGGTGTTTCTTTCTGCGGTTGACGCTGGCCGACTACGTGTTTTGATTTCCACTTGTTTCATTCTGTGGTCGTGTCTCTTTCTTTCGTTGACATTGACCGACTTCGTTGTTTGATTTCCACTGGTTTCTTTCTGTGGTCGTGCCTCTTTCTTTCGTTGACGCTGACCGACTTCGTTGTTTGATTTCCACTGGTTTCTTTCGCCGATAGTGTTTCTTTCTGCGGTTGACGCTGGCCGACTGGGTGGTTTGATTTCCACTGGTATCTTTCTGTGGTCGTGTATCTTTCTTTCGTTGACGGTGACCGATTCGTTGTTTGATTTGCACTGGTTTCTTTCGCCGATAGTGTTTCTTTCTGCGGTTGACGCTGGCCGACTGCGTGGTTTGATTTCCACTGGATTCTTTCTGTGGTCGTGTCTCTTTCTTTCGCTGACGCTGACCGATTCGTTGTTTGATTTCCACTGGTTTCTATCGCCGATAGTGTTTCTTTCTGCGGTTTACGCTGACCGACTGCGTGGTTTGATTTCCACTTGTTTCTTTCTGTGGTCGTGTCTCTTTCTTTCGCTGACGCTGACCGACTTCGTTGTTTGATTTCCACTGGTTTCTTTCGCCGATGGTGTTTCTTTCTGCGGTTTACGCTGACCGACTGCGTGGTTTGATTTCCACTGGTTTCTTTCTGTGGTCGAGTCTCTTTCTTTTGTTGACGCTGACCGATTCGTTGTTTGATTTCCACTGGTTTCTATCGCCGATAGTGTTTCTTTCTGCAGTTTACGCTGACCGACTGCGTGGCTTGATTTCCACTGGTTTCTTTCTGTGGTCGTGTCTCTTTCTTTCGTTGACGCTGGCCGACTTCGTTGTTTGATTTCCACTGGTTTCTTTCGGGAAAATAGTGTTTCTTTCTGCGGTTGACGCTGACCGACTGCGTGGTTTGATTTTCATTGATTTCTTTCTGTGGTCGTGTCTCTTTCTTTCGTTGACGCTGGCCGACTTCGTTGTTTGATTTCCACTGGTTTCTTTCGCCCATGGTGTTTCTTTCTGCGGTTTACGCTGACCGACTGCGTGGTGTTATTTCCACTGGTTTCTTTCTGTGGTCGAGTCTCTTTCTTTTGTTGACGCTGACCGATTCGTTGTTTGATTTCCACTGGTTTCTATCGCCGATAGTGTTTCTTTCTGCAGTTTACGCTGACCGACTGCGTGGCTTGATTTCCACTGGTTTCTTTCTGTGGTCGTGTCTCTTTCTTTCTTTGACGCTGGCCGACTTCGTTGTTTGATTCCCACTGGTTTCTTTCGCCGATAGTGTTTCTTTCTGCGGTTGACGCTGGCCGACTGCGTGGTTTGATTTCCACTGGTTTCTTTCTGTGGTCGTGTCTCTTTCTTTCGTTGACGCTGGCCGATTCCTTGTTTGATTTCCACTGGTTTCTTTCGCCGATAGTGTTGCTTTCTGCGGTTGACGCTGGCCGACTGCGTGGTTTGATTTTCACTGATTTCTTTCTGTGTTCGTGTCTCTTTCTTTTGTTGACGCTGACAGACTTCGTTGTTTGATTTCCACTGGTTTCTTTCGCCGATAGTGTTTCTTTCTTCGGTTGACGCTGGCCGACTGCGTGGTTTGATTTCCACTGGTTTCTTTCTGTGGTCGTGTCTCTTTCTTTCGTTGACGCTGACCGACTTCGTTGTTTGATTTCCACTGGTTTCTTTCGCCGATGGTGTTTCTTTCTGCGGTTTACGCTGACCGACTGCGTGGTTTGATTTCCACTTGTTTCTTTCTGTGGTCGTGTCTCTTTCTTTCGTTGACGCTGACCGATTCTTTGTTTGATTTCCACTGGTTTCTTTCGCCGATAGTGTTTCTTTCTGCGGTTGACGCTGGCCGACTGCGTGGTTTGATTTCCACTGGTTTCTTTCTGTGGTCGTGTCTCTTTCTTTCGCTGACGCTGACCGACTTCGTTGTTTGATTTCCACTGGTTTCTTTCGCCGATGGTGTTTCTTTCTGCGGTTGACGCTGGCCGACTGCGTGGTTTGATTTCCACTGGTTTCTTTCTGTGGTCGTGTCTCTTTCTTTCTTTGACGCTGGCCGACTTCGTTGTTTGATTCCCACTGGTTTCTTTCGCCGATAGTGTTTCTTTCTGCGGTTGACGCTGGCCGACTGCGTGGTTTGATTTCCACTGGTTTCTTTCTGTGGTCGTGTCTCTTTCTTTCGTTGACGCTGGCCGACTTCGTTGTTTGATTCCCACTGGTTTCTTTCGCCGATAGTGTTTCTTTCTGCGGTTGACGCTGGCCGACTGCGTGGTTTGATTTCCACTGGTTTCTTTCTGTGGTCGTGTCTCTTTCTTTCGTTGACGCTGACCGACTTCGTTGTTTGATTTCCACTGGTTTCTTTCGCCGATGGTGTTTCTTTCTGCGGTTTACGCTGACCGACTGCGTGGTTTGATTTCCACTTGTTTCTTTCTGTGGTCGTGTCTCTTTCTTTCGCTGACGCTGACCGACTTCGTTGTTTGATTTCCACTGGTTTCTTTCGCCGATGGTGTTTCTTTCTGCGGTTTACGCTGACCGACTGCGTGGTGTTATTTCCACTGGTTTCTTTCTGTGGTCGAGTCTCTTTCTTTTGTTGACGCTGACCGATTCGTTGTTTGATTTCCACTGGTTTCTATCGCCGATAGTGTTTCTTTCTGCAGTTTACGCTGACCGACTGCGTGGCTTGATTTCCACTGGTTTCTTTCTGTGGTCGTGTCTCTTTCTTTCTTTGACGCTGGCCGACTTCGTTGTTTGATTCCCACTGGTTTCTTTCGCCGATTGTGTTTCTTTCTCTGCGGTTGACGCTGGCCGACTGCGTGGTTTGATTTCCACTGGTTTCTTTCTGTGGTCGTGTCTCTTTCTTTCGTTGACGCTGGCCGATTCCTTGTTTGATTTCCACTGGTTTCTTTCGCCGATAGTGTTGCTTTCTGCGGTTGACGCTGGCCGACTGCGTGGTTTGATTTTCACTGATTTCTTTCTGTGTTCGTGTCTCTTTCTTTCGTTGACGCTGACAGACTTCGTTGTTTGATTTCCACTGGTTTCTTTCGCCGATAGTGTTTCTTTCTTCGGTTGACGCTGGCCGACTGCGTGGTTTGATTTCCACTGGTTTCTTTCTGTGGTCGTGTCTCTTTCTTTCGTTGACGCTGACCGACTTCGTTGTTTGATTTCCACTGGTTTCTTTCGCCGATGGTGTTTCTTTCTGCGGTTTACGCTGACCGACTGCGTGGTTTGATTTCCACTGGTTTCTTTCTGTGGTCGTGTCTCTTTCTTTCGTTGACGCTGACCGATTCTTTGTTTGATTTCCACTGGTTTCTTTCTCCGATAGTGGTTCTTTCTGCGGTTGACGCTGACCGACTGCGTGGCTCGATCTCCACTGGTTTCTTTCTGTGGTCGTGTCTCTTTCTTTCGTTGACGCTGACCGATTCTTTGTTTGATTTCCACTGGTTTCTTTCGCCGATAGTGTTTCTTTCTGCGGTTGACGCTGACCGACTGCGTGGCTTGATTTCCACTGGTTTCTTTCTGTGGTCGTGTCTCTTTCTTTCGTTGACGCTGACCGATTCTTTGTTTGATTTCCACTGGTTTCTTTCGCCGATAGTGTTTCTTTCTGCGGTTGACGCTGACCGACTTCGTTGTTTGATTTCCACTGGTTTCTTTCTGTGGTCGTGTCTCTTTCTTTCGTTGACGCTGACCGATTCGTTGTTTGATTTCCACTGGTTTCTTTCGCCGATAGTGTTTCTTTCTGCGGTTTACGCTGACCGACGGCGTGGTTTGATTTCCACTGGTTTCTTTCTGTGG